>NW_028064214.1:0-390 GCF_054177405.1 Leptonychotes weddellii
GGACTGCGTTCGTGAAGGCTTGAGTGGAACTAGAGAATCCACTTCCAAGATGGTGCACTCTTTTTTTATTATTTTATTATGTTATGTTAGTCACCATCATTAGTTTTTGATGAAGTGTTCCATGATTCATTGTTTGCGTATAATACCCAGTAAGATGGTGCACTCTTTTGGCTATTGACTAGGCACCTTCATTTCTCCCCGGCTGTTGAAAGGAAGCCTCTATTCTTTTTTTTTTTTTTAATTCTTTATTTAAATTCAATTTAGTTAACATATAGTGTATTATTAGTTTCAGGAGTAGAATTTAGTGATTCATCAGTTGCATATAACACCCATTGCCCATTACATCAAGTATCCTCCTTAATGCCCATCACCCAATTACCCCATCCCCCC
>NW_028064215.1:0-390 GCF_054177405.1 Leptonychotes weddellii
GCGCCTGGGTGGCTCAGTCGGTTAAGCGTCTGCCTTCGGCTCAGGTCATGATCCCGGAGTCCTGGGATCGAGTCCCGCATCGGGCTCCCCGCTCTGCGGGGAGTCTGCTTCTCCCTCTGCCTCTCCCCCCTCTCATGCTCTCTCTCTCTCTCATTCTCTCTCTCAAATAAATAAAAAATCTTTAAAAAAAAAAAAAAAATTTAATACAGGGAAACTTGGGTGGCTCAGTCGGTTGAGCGTCTGCCTTCAGTTCAGGTCATGATCCCAGGGTGCTGGAATCGAGTCCCGTGTCGGGCTCCCTGTTCAGCAGTGAGTCTGCTTCTCCTTCTCCCTCTGCCCTTCTCCCTGCTTGTGCTCACTCTCTGTGTCAAATAAATAAAACCTTTAAAA
>NW_028064216.1:0-390 GCF_054177405.1 Leptonychotes weddellii
CGAAGTTTTTTCTCACTGGGGCTTTGCAATCAGGGCAGGCAGATAAAACTCTATAAATGAGGACCCTCCATAGGAAGTCTCTGCAGTTCTTTCCTTGAAGCCTGAATTTTGAAACCATAGCTGGAATGCTTCAAGTCATGCTAATTGTGATGGTGGTACATGGGGAGAGGTGTAATTTCCAAGACTGGGATTATTTAGGGACGTAGAGGCCAGTGTCTTAGTTAGAACTGCACTAGGATGGAAAAGGCAGCCTGAGCTCACTGGGGCCTCATATTCCTGTAGTTCACCCCACTTAGCAGTCACGGGGGACATGCTATATTCCCACAGGATCTCTAAGGGCCAACACTGACACTCATATATAACTAAAAACTCAGGGGAAATTGTTGGCAA
>NW_028064217.1:0-390 GCF_054177405.1 Leptonychotes weddellii
AGCACAACCAAGTAGGGAATACTGAGTTTAAAGTTAAATTATCTATTAATAAAATTTACCCTGTTAACAAAGTAAAGAAGAAGGATCATATATTTATTTCAATAGAAGGGGGAAAGAAACATTTAATAAAATTCAACACCTATTCATGATATAAAGGAAAAACAAAACAAAAACCTCTAATTAAAAAAAGAAGGGGGGGCGCCTGGGTGGCTCAGTCGTTGAGCGTCTGCCTTCCGCTCAGGTCGTGATCCCAGAGTCCTGGGATCGAGCCCCGCATCGGGCTCCCTGCTCCGTGGGAAGCCTGCTTCTCCCTCTCCCACTCCCCCTGATTGTGTTCCCTCTCTCACTGTGTCTCTCTCTCTGTCAAATAAATAAAACCTTTAAAAAAAA
>NW_028064218.1:0-390 GCF_054177405.1 Leptonychotes weddellii
AGAGCTAGCTGTTTGCCAAGCTCTGCACATGGGGTGAGACCATTTGCAGGCTCCTTGCAGTGAGGTCTGATGCTGGGACTCAGTTTTAACCAGTGGGATGTGAGCGGCAAGGATGCTCACGCCCTTGCCCCGTGCTGGCTGGACATCAGTGTCCAGAGCTTCAAGACCATACAAGGGCCTGAGTCACTGCATGGAGCAGACATACCACCCCCTCTCCTTTACTCTCCCCAACCGACTCTTTTGGGGAATGAGAAATAAACCTCTTGAATCATTATACATTCTTGGATCTATTCAGCCTGCTCTAATGGGATGGTTAAAATAGTCAATAAAATTTTGCAAAATACCTAGGGTAGGACCTGGCATAGAGCCTGACCATATAACAGATATCTG
>NW_028064219.1:0-390 GCF_054177405.1 Leptonychotes weddellii
CCTCAGTTTCTTTCTTTCTTTACGAGACCTATACACAGTAAAGACTTTTAGAAGACAAAAGAGGATAGATTTTAATTATTGAAAAAGGAAGAGTCTGAGAACTAGGGCCAGTCAACAATCATGTTTTATTTGAAATTGTATTATATTTAAATTCATGTATGTACAGATTTTCATTATATTTTCATTTTCTTTTTTTTTTTTTTTAAAGATTTTATTTATTTATTTATTGGAGAGCAAGCCAGAGAGAAACAGCATGAGAGAGGAGAGGGTCAGAGGGAGAAGCAGGCTCCCCGCTGAGCCGGGAGCCCGATGTGGGACTCGATCCCAGGACCCTGGGATCATGACCTGAGCCGAAGGCAGTTGCTTAACCAACTGAGCCACCCAGGCGCC
>NW_028064220.1:0-8206 GCF_054177405.1 Leptonychotes weddellii
GTTCTCAGCTATGATTTGCTCAAATACATCTTCTAGTCCTCTCTCTCTCTCCACTCCCTCCGGGATTCCAATTATTCTGACATTGGAACACTTCATGGTGTCACTTATTTCTCTGATTCTATTTTCATGGATTCTGAGTTGTTTTTCCCTAGCCTCCTCTTTTCCCTTTTTATCTATTATATTGTCTTCCAGGTCACTTATTTGCTCTTCTGTCTCAGTTACCCTAGCTGTTAGATTATCTAGATTGAATTGGATCTCATTGATAGCATTTTTAAGTTCTGCCAATTCACCTTTTATTTCTGCCCTTAGAGACTCTATGTTGCCATTAATTGATTTCTCCATTCTAGCCATTGTCTTCATAATTGCTACCCTGAATTCCATCTCCGACATCTTGGTTATATCTGCATCCATTTGTAAATCTCTGGCATAAGTCATAATCTCTGAGTCTTTTCTATTTTGGGGGCTCCTCCTCCTAGTCACTCTGTTGATGGGTGTTTGAGGGAATGTATAGAGTCCAAATTATTGACCAGAACCCAAGCAAGATGCACCTGTTTTCTTGGGACCTTAGGGTTGCTGGCCTCTTGTTTTCCCAGACTGTCTTTTGTGGGAGGGTCCTGCCGGGCTGTTACTCAGGCAACCCTGTTTGGGCGGAGTTGCCCTGCCCCCCTGTGGCGGGGGATGGGCTCAGTGGGAATCAGTCTTTGGGTGGTGAAGGTGGTCCTTAAGGGCATATAGAGACTGCTAACGTCCCATTTACTTGACTCCTTCCTAGACATAAACAAAATGACTTGAGTCTTCAAGGGCCTCCTCTGTCCAGAGCTTCCCCTGACACCAAGCGTCCTGTCTGGAGTTGGGGGCCTGGGACTTAGACTTCTCAGACTCCTCAGCTCGAAAGGGAACAGGCAGAGCAATATGGTCTCCCCAACAGGACTTTTTCATTCCATCTTTCTTTTCACTAACTTCTAACTGAAATTTACTATTTCCTTCAATTACAAACATAGGCAATGAACCACAGTCTTGTTTGCAGTTTCTGCAACTTTCTTATCAATAGAAATCGCAGATATTTTCATTCCATATTATGGGAGTTATAGATATTTCCAAATATCACTTACTCCCTTTGCTGCTTTGAAATTATAGTAGTTGAGACTCATGGCTAGATCTTGTTATTTAATGCATATTACTAGATCACAAAATTCTCAGTATTTTGTCATCATGGTAAAAATATATAACACAGAAGTTGCCATTTTTAACCATTTTTAAGTGTACAATTTAGTGGCGTTAATTACATTTACACTGTTGTACAACCATCACCGAGTTTTAAAAATATCTTGATAGCTATATGTTAATGTCATAGGTTTCCCTGTGATTCTGCTTGTTTTGATTATACATTTAAAAGCATTAGTCTCAGAAGGGGTTCTACGCTTCATCAGACTTCTAAAGGGCTCCAGGACACATAAAGATTAAGAAGCCTTGATTTATAAGGTCTTTCCACTTTTAATATTCTGGGATTATATGAGTCTAAGCCAATCAAACTTTCTACTAATAAATGGGGATTATAATATTTCTCTGCTAGACATCTAACCTTGGGGATGGCCACTTAATGAGCTTCCTTGAAGTATTCTGAGGGTGGGCAGGCAGGCGCTGAGTGTTTCCTTCAGCACAGCATGAATGTTCTTGGCAAGACGTTGGCATGTCGAAGACTCTCTGGAGACCCAGGGCCTGAGATCACAGGGGACGGGCTGGGGCCCTCTCTCTGAGAGCCTCCTGTAAGGCGCCACTGTCAGCAAGGGGACATCACATCACTTCTGGGGCTCGGAATCAGGCCAGGGAACCAGAGACCAGTAGGCGGCCTGCTTCCCCGGGGGTGCTCTCAAGACAGACCCTGTTAGCTGGAGAGCAGGACTCACCCATCAAGTGGTATCAGACATTTGGTATAGTTGGGAAAGTATCCATTCATTCCATTTATTCATTTGTTTAGCCCTGTAATACATTTTTACTGAGTGCCTACTTCCGCACCAGGATTACTGCAATGAAAAAAAAACAAAAGTTTTTGCCCTAATGGAACTTACCCTCTAGAGGAGGGAAAGCACAGACAATAACCAAAATTTAAAAGTACATTATATAGCATATAGTGATGACAAATTTTGGGAAATAATAAAGAGAGTGCTCTGGAGGAGTGGGCTGGCTGTAATAATTGCTACCGTGTCCAGGGAGGGAATTACTGAGAAGGTGACATTTAGTTAAAGACTTGAGGTTGAGAGAATGAGTGATACAGACTTTTGAGGCCAGATATGCCAGGCAAAGGGAGCAGTGCAAAGGTCCTGAGGTAGGAGCACACATGGCATGTTTAGGAAACACCAAGGAGGCCAGTGTGGCTGGGGCAGAGGTGTGCAGTGCAGATGACACACTGGTTATAGGACCCTGGAGGGTCCTTCAGGGCACTGGGCTTTTCCTTTGAGAAACATAGGAAGCTATTGGACGGTTTTGAGTAGCTAATAAAAATATCTGCTTTAAGTTTTTACAGGATCAGTGGGAGGACAAGGCCTGAAAGCGCAGAGACCAGTAGAAGGCTGTTGGCAATAATTCAGGACAGGCGACGGTGGCTTGGATCAGGATGGTGATGGTGGAAGGGGCAAGAAGTAGTCAGATTCTGCATATGTTTAAAGGTCAAGCTGATGGGATTTGCTAATAATAGATGGGATGTGGGGTGTGATAGGAAGAGAGGAAGAAGGATGATTCCAAGGTTTTTGACTTGAGCAACGTGAAAGAAGGAGGGAGTTATTTGGTGGGTGTCTACTGTATGGCAGGCCAGAGTGAAACCTCAGGGGGACAACAGTGAATGGAACACAGTCCCTGCCTTTAAGCAGCTTCGAATCCAGGGGATGGGGTGGCAGGGGGGAAGGCAGAAACACAGGCAGCCCTCAGACACCATCGGAAGTCTGGGAGGGACACCCCATACCGTCTCAACAAGTTAGTGGATGTCCCTACAACCTTTGTCCTCATCTGTACAATGTAGGTCATAATAGTACTTATACTGGGTTTCTACAGTGAATAAACAAAATAAAGCGTGCAAAGCACTTAGCACAGTGCTTGGGACATAATAAATGCTCGGTAAATGTTAGTTAATATTCATCACCACCGCACATTAGCAATCTCTGGTATACATTTTATTTGGTGCCGAAAGGGCAACCATATTTCCTAATGATAATTTTTTGGGCAGTGGAAAAAACATGCAATTTACATGATCAGTTAAAATGAATTTGTGCCACACAGTATTCCCTTCTGTCTATTCTGCTTGGGGCTTTTTGGTGGTATTATTTCGGAGGGTTCAAACTTCTGGATTGGATAGTTGAGTAATTTATCTGTTGATCTCTTTGGCAAAGAGGAGTTGGATTTTATAAGTATTAGTTTAGATAAATATAGAACAATCGAATGTCCCTCATAAGCTATTACCATCTTTGAAAAACATAGGATCTGCCCACAGCCTGGCTACTCTTCATGGGGCTACCGAGGAAATAAGGGAGGGAAAGGAGGAAGAATTTTCAACCAGAGGCCCAGAGCTGCAAAGCTCCTCATTTCTTCTATAAAGCCAAAGATCAGCCAACAAGTACAGCACCCAGTATAGTTTTGTTTGCACATGGTCTACTCTTAATTACTTCTTGGATGAATGACGGAGTGAGTTTGAGGGCTGAGTTAGGCAGGGGTAGATATAAATACACTTTATGGAAGAATAAGGACCTCAGGGATTTTCAGAACAGGTTGCTTTTTGCCAAGTTCTTTCATGGACATTACACCCTGCCATCCTGACACTGGTTCAACAGGTGGCCAGATGAGTATATCCTCAACTCCATTTTACAGAAAAGGTAACTGAAACCCAATCACCTGCCCAAGGTCAAACTCCGAGAAAGTGGGGAGTCCCCAAGTCCTCATGGGATGCGCTGCCTCCACCACAGAGAGGCTGTATGAAATCAGGACACCAACACTCAGATTCTGAGATTCCAACCCAATTGAGACAGTCTTACAGAGCACGTGGTGGCCTCCCATACGAGGTCAGGTGGGGCCCAAATCTCTCTTCCCACCAGAAGCTTCTGGCCCCTCTCACTCCATGCCCAGATCCTCAGCCTCTCTACGTCGCCTGAGCCCAGAGGCCACTCTGGGAAGTCAGGATGAGGACTCCCAGACCCTGAGCTCCTGGCCTAGCATCAAGTCCTTGCTGTTGGCACAGTCCTGACCCTGGTGGCCCCATCCTGAGGGCAGGTTTCTGTCCTAGGTAGACCAGTCTGGGGACACTGATTTGGAGCCAATGGGTTCATCTCTTGTTAGCTGCCCACCTTCTTCATGGCTGGTCTGTGTTCCTGATAGATCGGTCTGTCTGGATTTTGGGGGTTTCTATGTTTCTCAGGTCTTTGCCTTGAGTGCAGCTGGTCAGAATCCCTTCTCCAGGGTCTGTGGACGTCTCACATCCACTCTGAAAGGCGAAGGGCTCCTGGCATTAACCATCGCTCCGCCACTGCTCTGGACTTCATGCCTCAGCACTGTTCCTAGCAAAGGGCTCCCCTGGTCTTGGGAAATCCTGCCTGCCTGTCCCAGTTCTGCCGGTTCTGCCTGGCCCCTCGATCTCTCCTGGCACGGAGCAACTTGGGCTGGAGTTGGGGCATCCGAGGTCTGTCACCGGTGCCCTGCTGAACCACATAAGGAGAACTGCGGGCCCCTATAGACACTTATCAAACATCCTCCCAGATTTTGAATAGTCCCCAAACACGACTATAGATAAAGTCCTGTGTTACTCCATGTGTTGGCATGCTCCTGCATGCTGTTGTCAACCTTCATAAACTGCCCAGTGGTGGACTCTGCAGGCAGGGCCTGGGAACAGCGGGCTGATTGGAAATGACAATCATTACTGCACAATGCATAAAAGAGCCTGTCTTCATTTACAAATTTGCTGTTTTGCCCACCATGGATTTTTTGACATTAATTTTGATTTTTTAAAATTTGCGTTAAAATTTTACTTATTTTGGTTAATGAGGGTTTTTTGGCAGCCCCTTAAATTTTGTGCTTCAGGCAAGTGCCTCAGTTGCTTTGTCCTATCCCCAGCCCTGTCCTTCACTTGCAGCCGGGCCTCTCTTCTCTGTGGTCCTTTATCTCCATAAAAGCCAAACCCACCTCCTCCCCTCACTGCGCACCTTTGCTCTCTTGACTTCTCTGCCCTATCTCCTAGTTCTGCGCCGGCTCAGCCCTGGGTCCTCCCACATTGGTCCTCCTTCCCGGCACACACTTCACGGGGTTTAGTCCATCGTTTGCAACCTCCTCAACATCTCACGTGTTTTCAGACTTGTCTTTCCGAGTCCTGGTCCTCACGAAAATCTGGCTCAGTGCCCAAAAATGCTACTTCTGCAATGTTCACAGTCTCCCACCTGAGGACAACTGGTAGGGGGAGTGGCAGAAGCACTGCTGGCTTCCTCCTGACTCCCCTGGGCCAGTCCTTGGTTGCTGGTTCCCTGTTGTCACGTAAAAGGACATTTTCCTTTGAGGCTCAGGATCTCTCCTTCTCAGAGTGACCCACTGGGAAGCTGGAGCCCACCCACCTTACTTACTAAAGACTGAAAGGGAGCTTACTCATCCCGCTAAAGAAGCAGCCTAACACAATCAGGGATATTTTGAGGTCTTGTAGCTTTCCTGTCCCAAACTTGGCCTTGTTCCTGAACTTCCCCTGAACTTCCCCTTCTAGTCCTTTATAGCCACCTGCTTCCTGGGTCACATCTTCAATTGTTTGTCACTGGAAACAACTCCCACATTTAGCCTTAATTTTCTACCTTAATTTTCTAGCCTTAATTTTCCCCCTCCCCCAAACATCTGTCATTTTCTCTCTCCTGTGGCTTCCTTCCTGCTCAGCCTCCTTCTCCACCTACTCCCTAACTTTTCTGACCCTGGTCACCTTCTTTCAGCCTTTCAACCCTTTATGCTTCATCCACTACTGGCCATTTTATGCATCTTCACCTGAACTGCTCTATCAATTCCTCTGCCCATTGACCCCTCCATCATTCACCCACATAATTAAAACCCTAAACCGATCTGTCTCCTCTCTTCCTATAGACTTATGGTTGGACACTGTTGGAGAAAGACATAAAACAGTGCAGCCTCTTGCTCCAGCATTAGCTTGCTCCTCTGCTGGGACCCCCCTCCCCATAGTGTAATCACGGCCCCCCAGTTGCAGGGGTGGAGGGAGGAGCATCTAAGTAGACTCAGAGTGTTTGTAAACTGTACCTTTGCCACCATTTGCAAGGCCTCATCCTCAGTGGTCCTAGTGGTGACCTTCTTTTCTTCTGGGTCCTCTGTATTTTGTGGTATTTAGCATCTACAGAATTCCTCAGCTGGATCTTGGGACCAAAGCATCACTTTGAACATTATACATCTTTAAGTCCAATAAACCAAAAATATCATAAATATTAAACCTCTCAACTGGGAATATACCTAAGTATATGCCACTTAAAAAGGAGACTAGAACACATTTTTGGCTAAAGGGAACGTTAGGCATCATTAGGGAGTGAATTACCACCACAATACTACCATCCAAAGGAAAACCAGGCCACATTTGAAATAACTACTGACAGACTGGTGTCCCTTAAGCCAAGGGCCTGGTGTAAGTCTCCCACTTCCCTCGGGGTGGGTGGGGAGGTAGCCCCACCTTCATACTGTCTGCTGAACCGAGAGCCAGGACAGTTGCCCTGGGGCCCACCACAGCAAAAGGCAAGGGGATCCTGAGTCCTGGGTGAAGAATCATTTGGAAGCTGTGGCAGAAACTCAGGAGGACCTGTAGGTATTAGCTTGCAACCTCAGGAGCTTCTCAGGTGTAATGTGGAACCAGCCCCTGTATGTGGAGGGCAGGGAGAGACTGAAGAGTGAGGCCAGCCACGCCAGGTTGGTAGGTGGCAGATCTAATAAGCGAGGGAACTTACCTACAAGCCTGGTCTTAGGTACCATACGATGAGTGGATCTCTGCATCTGCCTGCCAGAATCTTAAAGATTTATATAGAGGCGTTAACTGGGTTCAGTCACATATACTGTCCAGATTGTTTAAACAAAACATGGTCTCAAGGCTATGTTCTTAGGGCAGCTTCTAGGAGTGGGAGGGCACACAGAATGCACATTCCAAGGACAGGGCAAGGGGTGAGGAGCTCTGATTGCCAGGGTCTAGATCCCGGGTAAACTGGTAGTCACATCCTCCCCAGGACTTCCCCCAACAACAGGTGCAGGCAGAGGTGAGGCTAAAGCAGCCCGGGAGTCTCACCTGTCTTGGACAAAACGGCAAGGCCAGCCCAAGAAGGAGTCTACTTGCAAAAGTAGGAAACAGCGACAGGCTGGTAAGCTTGTTCTCGGGAGGGAAAAAGAAAAGCCCAATTCATAGTATTTGCTGATTTCTGTGGTGTGAATACTCCTACTATGACTGATTGCAAGCTATCTACATGATGTTACTGGGGAGCGGAGAAAAGAGGTGTGTGCTCAGTTCTTGATGGCTACTATGAGCTGGCTCCAGCACGCTGTTATCATTAGTGCAGGCGGTGACCAGAGGGACAAATGACCGATTGCCACAGAGGCAGGCGAGAACTCAGAAGCAACGAAAGGATCCAGATGCTGTTCTTGCACCTCTTTCCCTGCCTGTGAAGTTACATTATCCATAGCTCAAAAGCCTACATTTTCTCTGCATGTCTGACTGAGTTGAACTAAGAGTAGATTTGGGGCCATCCTACATATGGGATAGAATCTAAGCTGATTTATGTGGCATTTGGGACTAAATGATCTGCTCCTGCCTATTTCCAGATTCATTTCTTTTCTTTAAATTTAAATTTAAGTTAGTGAATATACAGTGCAATGTTAGTTTCTGGAGTAAACGTCAGTGATTCATCACTTACATACAACACCCAGTGCTCATAGCAACAAGTGCCCTCCTTAATGCCCAACCCCCACCTAGCCCATCCCCCACCCACCTCCCTCCATCAACCCTCAGCTTGTTCTCTATCATTAAGAATCTCTTACGGTTTGTTTCTCTCTCTCTCTTTTCCCTCCTCCCATATGTTCATCTGTTTTCTTTCTTAAATTCCACCTATGAGTGAGATCATATGGTCTTTGTCTTTCTCTGAATAAGTCACTTATTTCACTCTAGCTTCATCCATGCTGTTGCAAATTGCAAGATTTCATTTTTTGATGG
>NW_028064221.1:0-390 GCF_054177405.1 Leptonychotes weddellii
AGGACCATTCCCGCGTTCCCCAGCAAAGTGAGTAGGTAGAAGCTCAAAAACACCAGGAAGAGAGGAAGTGCCCGTTCAGGACAGTCGGTGAAGGCGATAAGGAGGAATTCACTCATCAGGGTGACGTTCTTCTCTGCCATGAGGTGCCTCACAGGGCTAGGATGAAAAGCCAGGTCGGAAGCTATAAATAAGACTGACCTGTATGTCTAGTTTATGTTTATTGGACCAGTACTCTGGACGACTTCAGAGATGACTGGTCTTAGCTCCTACCTTCAAGGGAGCTCTGAGAGATAGAAGCATCGTATATGTCAAGAAAGCCATACAGGTGGACATTTCCGAATAGAATTGCACATTCTCCTTAGTCAGCTATGGGAGCCCCTGTGAGCCAAA
>NW_028064222.1:0-390 GCF_054177405.1 Leptonychotes weddellii
CACATGGGCTGATAAAACTAAAATACAAATTATCAACTCTATATATTAAACATAAATGTTCCATCAGTGAATTTCAACACTTTCTCCACCAATTTTTACGAAAGGAGGTACTTCTGTAGTGCTAGAGTAATTGGCAAGACCGGGGGAGGGTCTGAGACTTCACCCTGCTTGCAAGCTCACACGTTAGCATGCCACAGTCTTGCAGTTGCTGGCAGAAGACACAAGACTCCTGGGTCAGAGACAAAGGACTGCGTGACTCGGAGCTCAGGCAGAAAGAAGTATGGACATGATGACCATGTCAGTTCCCCTGCTCCCCAACAACTACGGGATGAAGTGGATGAAAAGCAAGGTGCTACAAGTAAGTGGTTCTGAACTACATACAGGTGAGGA
>NW_028064223.1:0-390 GCF_054177405.1 Leptonychotes weddellii
TTTTTTTCTTTTTTTTTAAATTTTATTATGTTATATTAATCACCATACATTACATCATTACTTTTTGAATATATTTACTATTTCTAAGACACAACAGATCTAGGAAATAGCCAAGTCCACAATGAGACAAAGGAGGTGTGTGATTGAAGTAGGGTGAACAATATTTTTATTTGATAAGAAATTAAAGATTGAGGGCGCCTGGGTGGCTCAGTTGGTTAAGCGACTGCCTTCAGCTCAGGTCATGATCCCAGGGTCCTGGGATTGAGTCCCGCATCGGGCTCCCTGCTCTGCGGGGAGCCTGCTTCTCCCTCTCCCACTCCCCCTGCTTGTGTTCCCTCTCTCGCTGTGTCTCTCTCTGTCAAATAAATAAATAAAATCTTTAAAAAAAAA
>NW_028064224.1:0-390 GCF_054177405.1 Leptonychotes weddellii
CTTCTGGCCTCCAGAACTGTGCAAGATAAATTCCTGTTGTTTACAAGGCATCAAGTTTGTGGTCATTAGCTACAAAAGCTACAGGGAACTAATTCAACAAGCAAATACAATAATGCATTTCCAGAGTACCTACTATACTGGACACTATTCTTAGTGCTCCACACATACTGATTCACTTAATCCTTACAACAATGAATGACGTAGATAGTATTACTACCTTCATCCCCATTTTACATAGGGGAAACTAAGACTCGGCTTAGGTAACTCGACTGAGGTCACACATACTACTAGTAAATGACATAGGTGGCTTTCAAGGCCAGGCAGTCTGGCTCCAGAATTCTTGTGTTTAACTACCAGGTGACACTGTTCTTGGACAGGAGAAGCTGTGGC
>NW_028064225.1:0-390 GCF_054177405.1 Leptonychotes weddellii
ACAGGCGCCCCTGAAATTTGACTTTTGATGCCAAAATACTTTTTTTTAATCACGTGTTTAAACTGATTCAAACAACATTAATGGTGACCTGCATTTCCTTTTTCTATTTGCATGTAAGTTCAAAATCAGTATGTCCATGTGAAATAATGAATTCTGAAGTATTAGCAGAAATTTAATATATTCTTACACAAGATATTGGAAGTCACTAAATTGTCTATGTTGTTCGAATAAGTTTTTTCTTAGTTATGTCCTCCAATTATTAGGTCAAATCTCTTTAGCAAAATTAATAATGAAAGTACTTTTTTTTTAAATTTTTTTATTGCTATGTTAATCCCCATACACTACATCATTAGTTTTTGATGTAGTGTTCCATGATTCATTGTTTGTGCA
>NW_028064226.1:0-390 GCF_054177405.1 Leptonychotes weddellii
CCTCCTGATAAATCTCTATCCCTTTAGCTGCTTTGTTTTTCCCAGTGCTATTTACTGTGCCGTTAAACATGACACATTTCTTATTACTTCCAGTTTTTTGTCTCTCCTCATTGGGAGGTAAATTCCCTGGAGTCAAGAGTTTGGGTCTGTTTTTTATCATTGTTTATATTGATAGGCCCTAGAACACAGTCTGGCCCCTTCTAGGCACTCATTAAATATTTGTTGGATGATGATGATGATGACGACATGTGATGGCAAACATGAAGACAAATGCATCTATCACATTTATTCACTTAGCCCTTCACCGGATATCTTATCTGGGGGTGAGAGAGAGAATCTAATGTTCCTGAATATTTTGTTAAGGCAAAGTGGAAAGCAGAAAGAGGCAGA
>NW_028064227.1:0-390 GCF_054177405.1 Leptonychotes weddellii
CCGACAGGTCCATGAGAAAATGCTCAACATCACTCATCATCAGGGATATGCAATCAAAACCACAGTAGGATGATGTCACCACACATCTGTCAGACTGGCTAGATTCAAAAAGATAAGAAATAACAAGCGTTGGCGAGGATGTTGGAGCAAAGGGAACCCTCGTGCACTGTTGGTGGGAATACAGACTAGTACATTCACTATGTTCCTCTGTGGACCACATGGAAAAGCCACTATGGAGAGTCCTCAAAATAGAAAAAAGTATGATACGTATGATCCAGAAATTTCACTTCTGGATATTTATGTGAAGAAAACAAAAGCACTAACTTGAAAAGGTATCTGCACTCCTATGTTCATTGCATCATTATTTGTAATAGCCAAGGTGTGGAAACA
>NW_028064228.1:0-390 GCF_054177405.1 Leptonychotes weddellii
GCTCTCAGTTTTTCCCCATGGAGTATGCTGTTGGCTGTGGGTTTGTCATGTATGGCCTTTATTAGGCTGAGGTATGTTCCCTCTAAACCTACTTTGTTGAGGGTTTTTATCATGAATGGATGTTGTACTTTGTCAAATGCATTTTCTGCATCTATTGAGGTGATCAGATGGTTTTTATCCTTTATTTTTAATTTTTTTTAAAGATTTTATTTATTTATTTGAGACAGAGAGAATGAGAGAGACAGAGAGCACATGAGAGGGGGAGGGTCAGAGGGAGAAGCAGGCTCCCCGCCGAGCAGGGAGCCCGATGTGGGACTCGATCCCGGGACTCCAGGATCATGACCTGAGCCGAAGGCAGTCGCTTAACCAACTGAGCCACCCAGGCGCCCC
>NW_028064229.1:0-390 GCF_054177405.1 Leptonychotes weddellii
CCCCTTGGGTGCAATTCGCTTGCGTTAGGCAGGGACAGGCCAGGGTCTTAGTCATCTCATCCAAGGGGCCTAAAGAAGACCTACAGAAGCCCTAGCCTCCACAGATTCTAGCTGGAGATCCCAGAGATGACCGATCCTGCCTCCACCATACGAACCCCAAAGTGCTGCACTCCCAGTTCCAGACACTCCACCATCATCAGTCTCCCTACCACCCCCAGGCCCGGAGGATCCACTCTCTCGGGGACCAGCAGCCAGGCTGTGCCCCAGGCTGGGTGCAAGCACCTTCCAAATGCTGGTACGAGAGGCGCGGGAACCCGAGAGGCACGATGAAGACAGGACAGTCCAACCCAGTCGTTCCATGATGTATTATCAACTTTTCTCCACCACCGA
>NW_028064230.1:0-390 GCF_054177405.1 Leptonychotes weddellii
CTTTCAGAGTTATTTGGGGAAATTCATATCATTAGAGAGGGTAGTCTGGATAATAACCAGGTCCCCGTCCTTATGAATTTAGAGAAAACTAAATTACCTGAAGGGCTTGGTAAACCATTATTAGGTCCCATTTCCAGAGTTTCTGGAATTAATAGGTTTGGGATGGGGCCTGAGAATGTGCATTTCTAACAAATTCTCAGCTAGCGCTGATGATGCTGGCCAGGGGCTAGACTTTGAGAGTTATCGGGCTAAAGACTCTAAAAGTGCCTGCATTCAACTTCATGAATTTAGGGAGTAATTATAAACATGCCACTGCCATGAGTTACACAGTCACTTTTGTAAGATGTAGGTAGGAAATGGTTACAACACACACTAGAAAAAGAGAACTAA
>NW_028064231.1:0-8206 GCF_054177405.1 Leptonychotes weddellii
AAATAAAATATTCATAATAAATTACACATATTTCAATACAAAAATTTTGATGCACTGATATACCAGAAGAGTTCATGAAATTGTCAGATGATCTCAGCCTCTTTTGATGAATACACTTGTAGTTAAAAGAATAAGAATGTCATGAGCCATTCTGTACAAGGAGTACAGGCAATGAAAGAACAGATGTACAGATGGACACCAGAAAAAATAAAGTTAGGATAATTAATGAGGAACTTGATATATCAGTATATGATCAAAAAAAGAGGTAAATAACCTTAATGAATTTGAGATTATGTGGCAAGAAAAATTAAAGACTGGCAAACTGAAGAAATAAAAAAGTAAGAATTTCTTATACATGAACTCAGCATTATTTGTAAATGCATTGCTAAAATAACTCTGTGCTGTGACGTAAGTTTCAGGGGACCACTGTGCTTTGAAGTGAAAATTCTAAGGCTCCTTCCTGTGCCTGGAATGGACTAGGGTCTGCACCACTTGGGAAGAGTGCTCAAGCCAGACCAGTACCTGTAAGGGCCCAGTTCCCATTCTCTGCTTTGCACTGCTGTCCAATCCTCTCCATATGGAATGGAGTTGATGAAGGGCTCCAATACTTTCACCACTTATCTTGGAATCCCAGCACATGTCCAGGCACACTCTCAGTCTCTGGTGTTTTAAACACCCTTGCAGGCCATAGTCTTGAGGAGGTGTTGGGGACCGTAGGACAAATTAGAAAAATAAACAGTAATTCACAAGGCTACTGAGAATTTGTGTGACACATTGCTTGAGATGGTATGCAAATAAGATTGAATATGATCTCTGACTCCAGCAAGACTACCTGTGTTGTATTATTGGAAAATTGACAGAGGCTAATGATTTTAAAGGAGAGATAGTATGGGACAAAAGTACAAATATCTCCCAGTTTTCTTGTTCATTGTGGCCCTATGCAAACAGTAGAATCAGAGATTCAGCCAAGGAATGCCTAACTCACAGTTAGTCTACTAAATCATTTCATATTTTGCTTTTAAACCCTGAGTTCTCCTGAGAACTATTTAATTATTAGCATGTTATTAGCATATTGTAGTCATTACACATTTTAAAGAAAATATGCATTATTTTTAAAATCAGAAAATAGTGTTATTTGCATAATTTGTTTTTACTCAAATGAAAATATTTTAAGAACCAGTGGTAGAACACAAAAGAAAAAATGAAGATTTGTTTTGTCTTCAGGGTATGATTTTCTTCATGATATTAATTATTCTACTTTTAGATAAGGAAAATTTCCAGTTATTGAAAATTGTGTGGAAATAAATGAAATAAAATGTTCTTCATATATGTCAATCTAAAGATCTCAAAAATAATTGCCTGATTTGATTCTCTATTTAGTCTCATTCTTACCCCAGTTGTTGAAAATGTCCTTCAGCCTGGAAGCCTTGTGATTCTTTGAACCACAATCATTAATTATTGACCATGTATGATAGTAAGTCATATTCTTGCAAAAAATACACTTTTATAAATTTTTTTCTGGCATTTCCCATGTGTTTTGTGAACTTGGATGAATTTTGCCATTATTTTGGGACTTTCCAAGTTTGGTATGTCTTCTAAAGAACTACTGGCATTACTTCTCTAGATTATTTTGTTTCTGTTTAGATAGAAAAATAGAAGGTACAAACACCTATACTTTTAAGTATGCTGCATTTCTGCAGACAGAAATGTTGGCTCAAATTATAGAATTGACATTGTACCATCTAATGCATTCCAGCCTTGGTTATATAATGCAAATCGTACAGAAAGAAGGAAAGGAAGCATAAATGGTACTTCCTAGTTTAGCATAAACATGTTTTCAGATGTGTGTAATACTGTGGTCCTGTAAAATCATTGTACTAGTACTTAAACAGTGTGGTTGACTTAGGAAGGAACACAGTGTTTTCTTCAGTTAGTTCCACTTGGATTCCCCTGCTGAAATAGAGACTATCTCCATACCTAAGAAATGGGATGAAATGACACCAACATTAATGACTCTATACATATGTAATACTGTAATGGATATGCAGGTATCAAGAGTTTGGAATATAAACTAACAAGCAATTGCTTATATTATTATAAGTTACTGCAAGAATGGGTTCTGAAACACCACTGGGTGCCTCCAAGATGTTCACAACCCAAATATCGACACATTAGGAGTAAATGCTCTAACTTCACTGTTAGTCCTATCATTCAGGCTTCCCGGATATTTTATTATGTTGTTCCCACTAACGTCTTTGCTCTGTCTGCAGTATCTCAGTATATTTAACGAAGTTTGACTCACCTTCTCAGTTTGACCTCCCTCCCTGAGTGGGATAGTAGAATTATGGATTTTTGTTTGGAATCTCTTCTGCAAAATAATAACTCCAGATCACATCCTTTCAAATAATTTCTGTCTTGTTGGCAAGATTTTCTGCTAAGTCTCACCTTCAGATTTGAAATTCTTAGTCCTCTAAACATGTAATCAAGGCTGTACTAGTTCTAATGTTCTTTCCAACCTAGGAAGCCTCAATCATCATGAAGTTTCGGAACCACAGGACACACTCCCAGGGGACAACTAGTTATTTACTTTGGGTATTTTAGCACTCCAAAAAATTAAGAGGCATAGTTTATGTCAGTTTTGAGGAATAATTCTAATTTCTCAGGAGATCATTGCCTTCTCCTCTAAGAAGACTTATGCTTTTTCTCTGATTACCCCTTTTAGGCCAGTTCTACTCACAGAACTTCCTCCCATCCTTTGCTCAAACAAATTTGAGGGAACCTAATTTGTTCTCTTTAGTTAGTTCTACTTGGGAGTGTCCTATAGATCTTCACTAAGCTCACTAAGTCTAAGACTATTCTGTTTGCTAAATAGCTTTTATTCTCTGCCATTCTGCAATCATTTCTGAATCTAAATCCTTAAAGCTAAATAAGTGGTTTGTTAACATTTACTGATACACATGTGGATATAATCACATGTATGAAATAAAAATAGATCAGTTTGGACCATTGACAATGGTGTTTTCCCAAATGCAGTAAATAAAACAGACTACATGAATAGTTTCAAGAGAAATGTAGGTCCAGGTAGTTTTATGGGAATTCTCCAATGCCATGTGTGTACTCTTTCCTTAAAATGATCTTTCTGAGACTGTATCTACAGATTCTTGCCAATTTTGTGTTGATTGAAAGTTTGTGCTGATTTTCTTTCCTTAAAGTTTCTGCAAAGCATCTCTTGCACATCTTGAATGGTGAGTTGCTTCAAGATGCAGAACCTCTAAGGACTCAGCAAAAGGGCAATCTGAATTATAGGTATCAGGGAAAGCCTTCTTTAATTAAGGAACCAAAAGGAAAAGTGTGGAGGTAAAATTTTATATTTTCTTCAATATTTACACTCAAGCATTAAATACTATAAATATTGTTTAAAAATCCACAATGTTACATTAGTTTCAGGTACTTCTACATTAAAAACCTTGCACACAAGTTTCTCGCTCACACTCATGTGGTGATGTTTAAAAAAATTATTAACCTCAAGGGGCTTAGTCTGTGAATTTTTTTAACAAGAAATATATTTTTCACAGAAAATAGAAGCCTCCCTTCTCAAAAAATTGTAAGTGTAATAGCAATCTCAAAAGGTATTTCCTTTTAAGGTAATTTTTTCCCCCTAGAACAAAAGATAAAACCTTTCTTTTGATGGAGCCATACAAACAAAATGATCAGTTATTATCAAAACTAATAACAAAATATCAGAAAACCATATATATGTGTGTGTGTGTATATATATATATATATATATGGCTTCTTTTTATGTTTTATTTTTATTTTTTTATTGAAATATAGTTGACAACAATGTTACATTAGTTTCCAGAATATAACTTCTTAACTTTTTCTCTTATGTCTCTGAAATGCTTTCTGGATCATTGTTTTAGCCTGCCTGAATGAGAAAAAGATCCTATGAGGGGCGCCTGGGTGGCTCACTCAGTTGAGTGTCTCTTGATTTCAGTTTAGGTCATGATCTCAGGGTTCTGGGACAGAACCCCAGGTCAGGCTCCATGCTCAGTGGGGAGTCCACTTCAGGATTCTCTCTCTTCCTCTGCTCCTTCCCACCCCTCTCAAATAAATAAATAAATCTTTTTTTAAAAAAAACTAACTAAATAAAAAATGTTGTTTTTTTTTTTTTTTTAATAAAGATCCTATGGGATGGTGCTCCATAATGGTTGGAGCACAGATTATAGTCTCCAGTACTCAACCCTAGACAAGATGCTCATTCTCTCTCTGTTTAACATTTTTTATTTGTAAATGGGATAACTTTACCTTGCAATATAGTTCTAAGGATTAAATGACTTACCCCTGACAAAGTGCTTAGTCTAGGGGTTAAAGTAAGTTCTCAATAAATTGAATTTATTACTAAACCATGTGAAAAGGAAGGGCAGTTATAATTTGTCATTTAATTAGTTGAGTCACTTAATAAGAACTTGTTGAGCTCCTACAGTGTGTCAGATAAGGTTTTATGTGTTGCAGATGTCCAGAAAAATAAGACATAGACTCCTCTTCAAAAAGTTATTTGGAATACATGCAAAACCGGGTAAAAAGAGAGTAATGTACAGCAAGATATCACGTAAGCAGCTCTCTACTAAGCTATAGTAGTCCTTGCTCTTCTGTTGGCTACAAATTAATGAAAGTTGTACTATACCTTCAAGGTATCATGTAAAAGACAAAAACAAACCAAAAAAAAAAAAAACTGTGTATGTCAAAACTTCAGTAGTGATATAGTGGCCCTTTTTATCCCTACGGAACAGGATGTGTTAGAACCTTTACAGTCCAAGCAGCTGTTAAACAGAGCAGGTGTTAAGTCTGAGCAGATGACTGGAGTTTGAGAGAGTATACTTCAGTGTATTTCAGAACATATCCAGTCCAAACATGGCCAAGGATATTGCAAGACTACAGGTAAACAAAGGGTTTGACAAGTTTTATGGCATCAGACTGAATTTATTTAATATATACTTGAAATACTTCTTCTTTCCAATGGAACTCTGATCTCGTGAAAATGTTCTTAATCCTAAAAGTGGTAGTATAGATAAATCACCCTCATACTCTTAATGATATAAGTGTTTAGAACTTTTCTCAAACACTGGCAAGCACTTCAGAAAGACTATCTCCTGTAGTCTTCACAAACACACACACACACACACACACACACACACACACAGCCCTGATATATCCTAATACCTTTTCCATTTTGTAGACAAGGAGTTAAGGATGTCTATGTCTTCCCCCTGGCAAAGCTTGCAGAATATTATCAACTCCCTCTGACTGTCCATAGAGAGTTCTCACTGGTTATATAGAAATTCAACTTTCTGTAATTTCTCTAATAATTGATTACCCTGTATCCTGACTAGCTTGCTTTCTTTTCTGTAATATGTTATGTTAAATGGAATATTGAGTTTATTTTGACAGGAAAGGAAACTTGATGGTTTTGAGAACAAAGTTCCTGCTCTGCAGCAGTATGGACATCGGCACATTTCTGCTCTCACTTTGCAGCTTGTATTTTACAGTTTGTCTTTGAATATCATGTTACACTTTCAATTTACAAAGCACAGGATCACCAACAAATCCTCCTATGTGCTATGTGCTAAATACTGAGTGAGGCCCTGGAATAGAGCCTTGAGTAAAATGTAATCTCTGACCTTCAAGATCTGGAGGAGATGGATGTATAAGCAAAGAATTCCAATAATATAAAAGAGTAAAACAAGAGGTTTGCATGAAGAAGAAAACACCCTAAAGGTGTGATTCATTTGTCTGATTTTGTGGATTAGCAGATGTTGAAGTAGAGCTTCTCGCAGGGGTAATATTTGGGCCTATCCGGTTAAATCCACTTTCTTCTCAAGTGTAGATAAATTTTCTTGATTGAAAAAATGTTCAATGCACAATTTAAACTGTACAAGAGTATACAATGAAAAGTAAGCCTCTACCTTACTCTATTTTTTTTTTTTTGCTATCTGCACTAGCAACCAAATCATAGCTTAAAACAAACAAATAAAAACAAACCAAATCCTTAAATGTTCAGCTCTTTTCTGAACTATCAATTTTCTCCTATAGACACAAACTTTGGATTTACCTTCTTTTTTATCTAAATGACTCTAATAAGGCAAAAAGTAATTGAATTTATTTCATTCTATTTTATTCTATTTATATTTCTTTAAGTTCTAAGACACTGTAGTTTGGGGGAAATCTGCTTTCATATATAGGAAGTAAGAGCAAATTGCAAAAGGAATGTATAGCCAGAGAGCTAAAGTTCTGGTGTTCTTGGGTTTTTTTTTTTCTTTCTTTCAATTTAGACCTCTGTCATTTGTCTATTAGCTTCTGAGCCAGTTTTCCCTATTTGGCAAGAGCCATAGATAAAAATTGTAGCCAATAGTCTCAAGTATGCCAATCAGGGTTTCAGAGACATAATTTGGGAGCTAGAAATAATCTCAGAATATTTATAGATATCATTTTTCAAATAAAAAAGTCCAGAGAAGTGAAATGTTTTGCCATAGTTAAAGCTAGATAATAACGTTTCCTCTTTTTTTTTATAATGTCTTCACATGTTTATTGGCCATTTCTTTTTCCCTTTACAGTAAAATGTCCACATCTTTTGCCCATTTTTCTATTTCCTTTTAAGGTGATCTTTGTTCTATACCAGTGGTTCTCAAATTTTAACTGAAAGAAAAACATTGAAGAACTTTTTAAAGGAGACAACAACCCCCAGAGGTGGTGATTCAGTAGGTCTTGTGGATGTCCCCATAATATGCATTTCTAACAAGTTTCCAACAAGTTTCTGGGTGTTGCTGCTCCTGGCTGGGAAGCACACACTGAGAACCTTGCTCTAACAGCGTGCATCTGGGGCCTCTAGTCTACTTGATGCATCTGAGGCTTCTAGTCTACTTGATGCATCTGAGACCTCTAGTCTACTTGATGTATGTATTTTTAATCCCAAGCTTCAGAGAACTTACTACTGGGCATTTCTCACTACAAAATCTATATTGCCTTTTTCCTCCTGATGGGACATACTTTTCTGTAGCGTACCTAAAGGCTTTATTTGCTGATGGCTTGGTCTAAGAACTGAAGATTTTCTGAGCAATTAGTTGTTTATATAATTATAGACTAATTAATGTATGCATGCTTCTTAAAATATAGAATGATTTTTTTTATCCCACCACCCTCATTTTCTTTATTGATCAAAATGATTCTCCATCACCATTCATGCTTACTTGCCCATAACTATCTAACTGGTCAGTGGGGTCTACAGATTATTCTGTCACAGTTTCTACACTCCTGATCAGTCCTACTATCTCCCGCTTCCTTTCCTACCCTCTTTTACTATCTGAATTCAGTTTGCCCTACCAAAAGTATTCCATTAACCTGCAAGGATTATACTTTTTCTTTTCTCTTGCTTCAGATACAAACTGACAAAAGTCATCCTTCTAAAGAATTCAGTATCTAGACTGGGGGGAAAGATGGCGGAGGAGTAGGGGACCCTATTTCAACTGGTCCCCGGAATTGAGCTGGATATCTACAAGACCACTCTGAGTACCCATGAAATCAGCCTGAGATGAAGAAGATCTGGATCTCTACAAGCAGAATATCGCAGGTGGTTGGTTTCGAGGTATGAAGCGAAGAGCCCTGATTCTGTGGGCAGATATCAGAGGATAAATGGCAGCAGGAGGGAGCCTGGCTGTTGGGATCCTACACTGCCAGTAAGTGACAGCCTCGTGCACTGGGGACGGGCACAGACTCGAAGACTGGTAGGGGTGGGGAAAGGACTTTAGGGCAGCCCCCAGGGCGGAAACCCAGAGCGGCGGGGTCGTCTGTGCATGTAGTGGGAGCGGCTGGCGGTTTTAGAAGCAGAAAGGGCAGAGACATGCCCTGACCTGGAGGCAGGACTGGGGGCACTGCAGAGGGGCGCACAACACAGGATGTTGCAGTTTATAGCAGCACAGACAGAAACGGAGACAGTGTGGCCTGGAGGGCTCACTGAAGAACAGACTGTGGTCTCTCTGCTCTGACGCAGAGGGTTGGAAACAGTCTCTTCTGCTCTGACTTGCGGAAGAGACGTGGAAAGCCGCCAGGGAAAGCCGCCAAGGAACAAAAGCCCCAAAGACTGATTCCCACTGAGCCCATCCCCCGCTACAGGGGCGCAGGGCAACCCCGCCCAAACAGGGTTGCCTGA
>NW_028064232.1:0-390 GCF_054177405.1 Leptonychotes weddellii
ATAGTGGATATCAAAGGAAGACAGTATTTCAAGGATGATAGTCATTATATCAAACATTGTTCAGACCTCTTAGAATTTCCATTTTTAAGGTACAAAATAAGCCCTCAGATCTGATGCAATAACATCCAGGTATGAATCTCAGCTTGGCAACTTACCATCTGTGTGAATCTGGGTAAGCTGCTTAGGCCTCCAAGCAGATGTATACACTCTTTTGTTAAATATTATAAACACAATATCTATCATTTGCCTCATGTACCTGGTTGCCATCACAGGCAACAGCACCATTCTCTTTATCATTAAGACAGAGCCCTCACTTCATGAGCCCATGTATTATTTCCTTGCCCAGTTGGTCATCTCTGACCTGGGCCTGTCCATCTCCTCCCTTCCTAC
>NW_028064233.1:0-390 GCF_054177405.1 Leptonychotes weddellii
CCGAATAAGATAGGAAAAAGCCAGTAATCTAGCATTTTGGAAGGGAAACTTTCACAAAGGAGACTTGCTGCTAATGTTCCTGGGTCATTATGGAATCAGAGGACTACGACCAGGAAATGGCCTTAGGGATCTCGTGCTCCCTCCAATTAATAAAATTTCCCAGCCTCAGAGTTCTTTCAAAGAGCTCCTTTTTTTTTTTTTTAAGATTTTATTTACTTATCTGACAGAGAGAGACACAGCAAGAGAGGGAACACAAGCAGGGGGAGTGGGAGAGAGAGAAGCAGACTCCCCACTGAGCCGGGATCGGGCTTGATCCCAGGACCCTGGGATCATGACCTGAGCTGAAGGCAGACGCTCCTCCATGATAGGGATAGGAGATGCTGGCTGGAA
>NW_028064234.1:0-390 GCF_054177405.1 Leptonychotes weddellii
AGCACACCCTTCCCCAGGCCAGTCCTTGACATATCTGGGCACACACCCCGAGACTGGGAAAGCCTGCCGGAAGGAGACAGCATGACACCCAGGGCTGCCCCCATAGCCCAGATCCTCCAGGAGCCCCCAGAGTACCCAGAGCAGCCCCCACATCCCCTGTGCCCTGCCCATGGAGGCTTGGCACTGTGTAACTCTGTAAGCTACAACCACCTGACAGACTCAGAGCAAAACCCAGCCCAGACCCGGGGCCCTCAAGCCTGGCTCCTGAGGGTCCCAGGGCTGGCTGCCCACCACTACTCAGCTGCTGATGGCCAGGGGTCCCTCCCAGAGCCCCAGACCTGTGTCTCCATCTGGGAGGTGCTGAGATTGCCCTGTGTACAAAATACCCTC
>NW_028064235.1:0-390 GCF_054177405.1 Leptonychotes weddellii
ATAATTTCTAATAATTGTTTCTATTTCCTTTGTGTTAGTCATGATCTCTCCCCTTTCATTCATAATTTTATTAATTTGGGTCCTTTCTTTTGGTTAAGTCTGGCCAGTGGTTTTCGATCTTATTAATTCTTTCAAAGAACCAGCTTCTAGTTTCGTTGATCTGATCTACTGTGTTTCTGGTTTCTAATTCACTGATCTCTACTCTAATCTTCATTATTTCTCTTCTAATGCGTGGCTTAGGCATTGTTTGTTGCTTTTTCTCTAGTTCTTTAAGGTGTAGAGTTAGATGATGAATTCAGGATTTTTCTATTTTTTTGAGTGAGGCTTGGATGGCTATGTATTTCCCCCTTAGGACCACCTTTGCAGTATTCCACAGGGTTTGGACTGATG
>NW_028064236.1:0-390 GCF_054177405.1 Leptonychotes weddellii
AGCATTGCTAACCTCAGTGTCCCAAGTCTCGGTCCTCACCCGATCTGCCCCATCAGCAGCGCTTGCCGTAGTTGATCACCCCAGGACACCACAGTCTCCTGCTCCCTCCGTGGTTGGTTCTCAGTCTCCCTGGCTGGGATTTTTTTCTCTCCTGCCTCTGAGAGAGAACCTACCCCAGTGCTCAGCCCCTGCTGCTCCCCGCACCCTTCCTCCCTCACCAGGCTCCACATGCCAGCAACTCCGAAATTCACATCAGCTCAGATCTCTTCTGACCTCCAGACACGCAGATCTTAACTGCCTAGCCGGCATCTCGATATCCACATATCCCCAACTGAACTCTTCATGTACAGTAGACCCTTGAACAGCATGAGGGTGGGGCCCCGAATCCCA
>NW_028064237.1:0-390 GCF_054177405.1 Leptonychotes weddellii
ACGATGGACTCTGAAAAACAAACAGGGTTCTAGAGGGGAGGGGGTGGGAGGATGGGTTAGCCTGGTGGTGGGTATTGAGGAGGGCACATTCTGCATGGAGCACTGGGTGTTATGCACAAACAATGAATCATGGAACACTTCATCTAAAACTAATGATGTAATGTATGGGGATTAACATAAGAATAAAAAAAAAAAAGAATATGGATTTACAATAGAGGTTTGACTTTATGTAATTTGTGGAGTTGGTTAAATGCTTCCTGTATGGTTGTTGCTTTGCAACTGATGCTGGGCTGGCCCATGATCTGTAGAAGCTAAAAGAAGAGGAACAGGAAGCCTACTCAATGAAGTGGTCTAGTGACACATACAGATGACTCAGTGGGAACTGGAGGG
>NW_028064238.1:0-390 GCF_054177405.1 Leptonychotes weddellii
AGAGTGAAGTATCATTACAAATTACTTGAAATTCTTCAGCACAAAATATTTGTCTGTTTTCCACAATTCTTTATTTATTTGCTCATTTATTTATATCAGTATTGACATATGGATATTTATTTTGTACTTTGAATTGTAACCCAATATGACTTGATTTCTTTTCTTGTTCGGATTGTTCCAGTTTAAGCCATTGGGAACTCCTTCTGTGGGTTCCTATGCCCTTTTTTTTTTTTTTAAAGATTTTATTTATTTATCTGACAGATAGACAGCGAGAGAGGAAACACAAGCAGGAGGAGTGGGAGAGGGAGAAGCAGGCTTCCCGCTGAGCAGGGAGCCCGATGCGGGGCTCGATCCCATGACCCTGGGATCATGACCTGAGCTGAAGGCAGA
>NW_028064239.1:0-390 GCF_054177405.1 Leptonychotes weddellii
CTTTGGGAAAATACTCTTTTATATGTAGTACGGTGCTAGTGACCAAGACAAAGAATATCAAACATCTCACCTCCTGGATTGTAGGAATAACTTTGCTTGGTGAGGGCCAGTTGAAGAGTCTGAAGACCCAAGGCTGTGGGGTCACAGATAAAACTAGTACTCTACTCTTGGTTACCATTTACTGTGCTGAATTCTTTCTTTCTTTTTTTTTTTTAAAGATTTTATTTATTTATTTGAGACAGAGAGAATGAGAGACAGAGAGCATGAGAGGGAGGAGGGTCAGAGGGAGAAGCAGACTCCCTGCCGAGCAGGGAGCCCGATGCGGGACTCGATCCCGGGACTCCAGGATCATGACCTGAGCCGAAGGCAGTCGCTTAACCAACTGAGCCA
>NW_028064240.1:0-390 GCF_054177405.1 Leptonychotes weddellii
TGAACACCCCCCCACACACACACCCCACCCCCCACCCTACCCCCGTGAAGTAGGTGCTGTTACTACATTTGCCAGATGGGGAAACCGACACTTAAGTCACTGTTGACTAGATGAAGTGAATGGTGCAGAAACCTGGATTCACAGCCCAAAAGGAGTAGCTTAGGTAAAGAGACCAGAGAAAGGGAAGACCAATTGTGTTGTAAGGCAGGCTCTACTCTCATGTATGCATGTATCTATATGTGCAAACCACATAGCCTAGAATTATGTAACTATTGAACACATTAACAAAAAGAGAAGGTTTCAGCAAAATTCAGAAGATGTCTATCTCTTATATAACCCTGAATAACAATGAAACCTACCGTGCCTTGGGAAAGCCAACCGATAAAACCA
>NW_028064241.1:0-390 GCF_054177405.1 Leptonychotes weddellii
CCCATTTCTTGATTGGATTATTTGTTCTTTGGGTGTTGAGTTTGATAAGTTCTTTATAGATTTTGGATACTAACCCTTTATCTGAAAGCTTAAGGCATATATAATTCGTTGAAGGGTTACTTCATTTTCTTTTTCTCTGCCTTATCTTTTAGACAAGAAACTTAGGGTCTGACAAAAAATAGGATTAATAACCCCCCCCAAAATAATCACTATAAATAAAAAAAAATGTTTAAGAGTTACTTCAAAAATAAATATTTGAAGATCTATAGTTGAGTTTGATAGCTTAAACACAAGAGCTTATAACCAGTACTTCTTAAAATCCCACTGAACTATAATGAATACATAAAAAAAGTCATAAACCTCCAGGTAAAAATGTAACAAAGAAGATAA
>NW_028064242.1:0-8206 GCF_054177405.1 Leptonychotes weddellii
GAAACTTCTGGAGCCCCTGCAAGTCATGGTGGCTACTGCCCTGACTAGCTCTAATCATAGACATTGACTCTTGGCTTCCTCTGTGGATCTGACTTTATTTAATCTTCGGTCTTTTATTTTTTAATCCTGGCTTTGTTCTTTCATTGAACCAGCTTAGCCTAGCCAAGCCCAGCCTATTCCTATATTCTATTCTCAGAGTTCCCAGCCACCAGCATAGAGGCCCAACCACTTAGTTCAAGTAGGGACCAGGTCAAATGGGGCGGGGGTTGGTTTTCCACTCCCCTGGTTTTCTGTTGCTTTCTTATCAGCCTGTGCTATCTTACCCTCTCCTATTATATTGAAATACCACTTATTTGTGATACTTTCAAAAATAAATATTTAATACTTAAATCCACCAGTTACGTATTTATTTAAGGCTGCTTAAATGCAAAGTCAGAATAAAAGGAAATTTCCCGTTGTTTCATATGTCATTCTTTTCAGACATCTTTCCTTGTCCCTGTTCCTCACTACTTCTCACCCCAAGTAGATATTTAATCTTCTAACACTAAAATTGAATACTTAAAATACAAGGAAGAGACATGGCCAATACTTGATGAGGGAATACACTGGTTTCTTTCTTTCCGTCTTGGACTTACCTGAAGCCAATCAAAATGTGTTGCAAGCTTGAGTCAAACTTGAGAGGTGGTTGACAAATTTGCACATGTATCGTGGTTAACAGAAGCTGTATTCACTCTGCTCATGTTCCTGCTCCCACTCTTTTAATTTTAATTTTAATTTTTTTTTTAGTTTGGAATCTTGCCTAAAATAAGTGAAATGGAATCTCTGGGTCTATAGTTGGGTAAGCAAGAGGGAAATTAGGCAGTAAATGGCCTAATATTTGTCAGTTCTGTGACACTTCCGTTCTCCACCTCGCAGTTCTTGCTTGTTGGAAGATGCTACTCATCTGCTTTGTTCTACTTCAGTGTCTGAGTCAAGGCTCTCCATTTCTGTAATTATTAGGTAGTAAATTTTATTTCTGAAAGTCCCTTGGAATTGCTGATTGTACAGTAAATTACAAATTACTGAAGTTTTCCTTTAATTTGATTTTTTTTTTTTTAGTCAGTGGTTGTTTAGATGGCTGGGAACAGATTGATCCATTAGAGATGGATTGGTGTTTTGATCCCTGCAATCTAAGTCTTAATGAAAGATCTGACAAACAAATTGATTTCAAATAATACCAGTCATGGAAGAAGAAAAACTGACAAGTGTCTCTCTCTTTTGATTGAACAGTGTTCACACTATTAAGTAGTTGACATTGTGGGCAAGCAGGTGAAAACTTGAATGCTGTTACTCCTTCTGACCTCTCTCAGGTGACATGTTCTCAGCCAGACCGCAATGCCCCCAAAATCAGCAGTGAAGGGAAGTTTCAGCTGGTCTTGTCTGAACTTAAAATTGATTTCCTTGTTTAATGGTTGCTGTTTTACTTATTGGATATCTAAAATTGTCCGTTTGCTCTGTCATGGCAATTGCTGACTTAGGCAATAGATTGAAATGTAAATTCCTTTCTGTGTTAATGAATTCATTAGCAGAAAAGCTAATTCAAAAGACATATTGGAAAAAAGAGTACTAAACATTTAAATGTTAAAGCAGTATTTTCTATACTGAGTTTGAGGAACACCAAAGTTAGTACCTGTTCTGTTGAAGAATGGTTTCAGTGGTCACATCTTTAGGGAAACAAAGTTAAACAGGTTTCTTTCCTTTAGGGCTTCTCTGAGATCATGATATAATGTGCACTGTGTATTCCCAAGAAGAAAGTTATTATACTGCAGTTCCTCTGTTTAATTGCAGAACTTTTGTGTTTTAAAGAACACCTTCCAACTCATCTGGGAACTGGTATTCTCATAGACCTCTGGACTGGGAAATGTCATGTGAAGGCCAGCTTTGCCTCTGAAAATGTAAATGCCCCTTAACCTCTATGAGGGATTGGAGGCATTATGTCCAGGGCTTACTATCTGTACATCCCTTATGCTGAGTTAAAGGGGCCTCTGCTCTGTAATCTGAATCTTAGAGGGTCCTACTATCACAAATACAAACAAAATGAATTTATTTAAAGACAAAGGAGTGCCTTTGACACTCAGGATCAGTCAACATGTAACCTTAAACATTTATTCTTCCGAGTCCTATGAGATGCACCAAGGAAATGCACTACATTCCTCGACTTGTGTTTGCAAAACACAGCACTCCTGTATTGAAATTCTGTGATGGTTTCTGGGTTGTGCTTATGCTGAAGTCAGTGAGGGACAGTATTTTGGAACACAAGGATTCGAACAGTAGAAGTACAAGATAAAAGAAAAGTTAATTTGTCAGTTTCTCTCTCAGAAGGCAAGACTGTAATACATTCTTGTAAAGATTTAATTACATTCTCATAGTGCTGAATCTCTTGCTATTTTTTATGTTGCAATTGTGTTTGCAACAGTTGCTCATTTTGGCTGATGGCAACGTTTTGCAAGATTATGCAAGTCCTGTTATTTTTTTAAAAAATTTTTTTATTATTATGTTAATCACCATACATTACATCATTAGTTTTTGATGTAGTGTTCCGTAATTCATTGTTTGTTCCATGCAATACGTGCCCTCCTTAACACCCATCACCAGGCTAACCCATCCCCCTACCCCCCTCCCCTCTAGAACCCTCAGTTTGTTTTTCAGAGTCCATAGTCTCTCATGGTTCGTCTCCCCCTCCAATTTCCCCCCTTCATTTTTCCCTTCCTGCTTTTTTTTTTTTTTTTACATATAATGTATTATTTATTTCAGAGGTACAGGTCTGTGATTCAACAAAATGCCAGATTTGAGAATAGTTTTGTTCTTATAATAGTGCTTATTATGATTTAATTACATTTTCAAAAAGCAAAATGCAAAATTTTGGGTTTTATTTAAATGATTTTGAGTTAAAATTTTAATATGCATTAATCATAACTTGTATTTTTCCTTTTAATGTTAATGTATAACCTTGAATCTTTTAGGAAAAACATTTTCAGAAGCATAAAATAATTTTATTCTATTTATAGTTTTTATAAAATACATTCAAATTTTGTATGCTTTGGATATACTTACATTTTATAATTCTTTAGATACTTATTATCTAATAATACCTAAATTATGTGAAAGTTTCAATTTTGACACATGATTGGTGATTTTTTTAATATGAAAGTATAAGTTTTATGAATATATAATAACATTATCAGCCCATCAATATAACACTCAGACATGCACAATAATAATTAAATTCAGTTGTCTTTGATTGTTTTTCATTAACATGCATTATTTAATGTATAAACTTGTTATATATTATAATTAATAATAAATATATAAAAATTATGCATATAATTGACACATCTATTTCTATATAATATATACTTATATATTATAATTAATAGGTATTAAATATAATTTTTATATTATATGTATATAAATTTATATATTTCAGTTCTATCATTATGAATGTGTATTCATCCAAGTAGAAAGATAAAAGACATTTTATTCAACAGTTTTAAACCTTGATTTATTACATTTAAATATGTAGGCATTTAGTACATGGGCTCCATTTGTACTCTTGCCCTGGACTGCAAATATCAGAAGTGGTCCTGGCCACTGTGACTCCTGGATATTTGCTGACAGTAGAAGGGACATCTTATAATGAAATGGTAGCTTTGTCTGCCAAGCAGGAAGCACCCTTTCCCACCAAGAACTTTTCACTCCTTTTTGTCTAATTGTTTCCCACCATCCATGTACAGAGTGGAAAGATAACTGGTTCATATAACCACTCATATAACCACTGTTATAAAAGTTTGTTGCTCTGAGTTAATTTCTAAGAGCTGTAGGCTCATGCAGTCATTTCCAGAGATGATAAAAGAAAAGTAGCTAAAGGCATTCAGTAGTCAGGACTGTGGAGCATAAAACAGAAGTTAAGTCTAGATCAGAATAGAGCAAGCAATATGCACACACACAGGATTCAGACAGGGTCAGAACTTGTCCCTCAGTTTCCTTTGCAAGTTAAAATGGGAGGTTTGTCTCTGAATTTACTGTTTAATATTTGTAGTTCTCTGCAAAAAGGATGTGTTCTGCATCTTATGACACAATATAGAAGGAGTGTTCAGTATTTGATTATTATAATTATATCTGATCATTATGATTAAGTTTCTGGTACCCAGGATGAGGAGGCTAAAGTAAGGCGTCCCTGTAATGAAATGTTGTCTTAACATGAATTTTATTTTCATTTTTTTCCTTTGTGAATTGTAAAAATTTGATTCAATGGTCTTTTCTCAATTTATTTGTTCTGCTTTAAATGAAGGGATACAGATTCTATACTCTTTTTAAGGTAAAATTTACATGCATGAAATTTACAGATTTTTAAATGATGGGTTTGAATGAATGTATCCACTCATTTAGCTGTAACCAAGATATATAACATGTACATCATTCCAAAAGTTTATTTGTCCCCACCACCCACTGGCAATCAGTTTAGATATCTATAATTGTGTACGGTTTTAGTAGTTCTTGAACTTCGTGTAAGTAGAATCATGCAATGTTTTGTATCTTGCTTTTTCTTTCTTTTTTTTTTTTTTGGTTCAATACAGTGTTTTTGAGATTTGTCATGTTGTGTGTATCAGTAGTTCAGTCGTTTTTTATTGTTAAGTTGAATTTCATTGTATGAATATATCACAACTCACCTTTTCCCCTGTTCATTTGGGTATATAGAATTTCTGTTGGGTAAAAACTAAGGAGTGGAATCCCTATATCACATGTAATATAATTATATAAGAAACTCTGTTTTCTGAAGTGATTTTAGAATTTTTACAATCACAATGGGAATGTATGAGAATTCCAGTTGTTTCATATCCTTGATGATATTTATTATTGCCATTCTAATTTTATGAATTCTATGAATTCTAATATGATAAACATTTCAATAATCTTGATTCCTATGAGCTTAATATTTTCATGAGACATAGATTCTTGGGTAAAGATATGTTCTGTGATAATAATGATTTTTCTGAAATTAGAATCATCATTTATTTTTCTCCCTTATTAAAATCCTTCAGTTCTTTCTGTTTTCAGTATAAGGTCAAATATCCCATGACACATGTTTCCTCCTTATTTTGTCCCTGAGTCCATCTACCCCCTTCCCTGTCACCCAGCTCCTACCCCAGTAGGTTTTAAGGACAGGGCAGTGTCTGTCTTGTTAAAAATTAAATTTCAGTGCTTAGCACTCTAAGTATTTGTTGAATGGCTGACTGACAGGGAGTTGAGGTAGGTTGTCCAAGTTCACACAGAAAATGTATGAACTTAGATGTATAATTCAGGTGTCTCTGATTCCAAAGCCTGGCTGTTTAATTTTTGACTGAATGGATGCTCATTTAAGGTCTATTTCATTGATTTTGGAACTTCAATCATTACCAAGATTGTTAGGAAGTTCTCAGATACTGCCATCTACTTACAGCTTTATTATTCAGTATAATTAAAATCTACTTTATATCGTGATCTTTTGAAAAGTATCCAAATAATTATTTTATTCACATCAAAAACTTACGTAACGAGGCTGTAATTTTGAAGTGTTTATAGGTTGGTAAGACAAAAAAAAAAAAAAGGTGCTACACTAAACTACTTTCTCTTCTTTTGTAAAGATTGTAACCCTATCTGAACTTCCTTATGTGTCCCTCTAGGGCATTTTTAAAACTACATGATGTACAGTATGTTTGTAAGATTATTTAGCCTGGGACTTGAGCAGGGGGAGAGGAGCAAGATGGCAGAGGAGTAGGAGACCTAAATTTCGTCTGGTCCCAGGAATTCAGCTAGATAGGGATCAAACCATTCTGAACACCTACAAACTCAACAGGAGATCGAAGAAAAGAATAGCAGCAACTCTCTGAACAGAAAAGCGACCACTTTCTGGAAGGTAGGACATGTGGAGAAGTGAATCTGAGGTGATATTCGGGAAGATAGACTGCGGGAGTAGGGAGCTTCCTCAGCTGGCTACCGGCAAGTGATAGAGCAGTGGAGCACAAAATCGGAACTTTTATAAGTCTGCTCCACTACGCACGTTGCTCCAGTGGCTAAGCGGAGGGTGGAACCCTCGCAGGACAGTGTGGTCTTAGGACCCTCGGGGTCACAGAAAGACTGGGGGGCCTGAGTGCGGCAGAGCTCCCAGGTATCAGAGCGGGGAAGCCGGCTGCAGAGACGGAGCCGAGGTGCAGGCTCTCAGCTTGGGGTTGCCATAAACCATGATCTGTGGCAGAATCGGGCCACTGCTCTTTCAGCAGGGACCCAACAAGCAGCAGATCCGGGGAGACACCCCTTCCTCCCCTGGGAGACACCCCTTCCTCCCCTGGGAGAAGTGGCGTGGGAGTGCACCGCAGGCATCTGCTGGGTTTGGAGACTCCACATGGGATCATGAGCCAGAGACAGAAACGCTCGGTCACAGGCCGGGTGAGCACAGAGTGCGGCTGGAGACTGGGGAGACAGGAGCGATTGACTGCTTTTCTCTGGGGGCTCACTGAGGAGTGGGGCCCCAAGTTCTTGGCTCCTCGAGGGCGGAGATTGGGAGGCCACCATTTTCACTCTCGTCCTCCAAAGCTGTAGGGAAAGCTTGCAGGGAACAAAAGCTGCCAAGAGCAAACCTGAGCAGATTACTTAGCCCAGCCCCCAGCAAGGGCGGGGCAATTCCAGTTCCGGCAAAGACATTTGAGAACCACTTCAACAGGCCCCTCCCCCAGAAAATCAGCAAGAACACCCAGCCAAGACCAAGTTTACCGATCAATGAGAACGGCAGAACTCCAGCACTAGGGGAATACTGCACATAGAATTCATGGCTTTTTTCCCCATGCTTCTTTAGTCTTTCAAAGTTAATTTTTTTAATTTTCCTTTTTTTCTTTTTTGTGGAATTTTTCTTTTTCACTTTTTCAGCCAACATCTTATCAATCCCTTTATTAAAAATCTTTTTTTATTTTTCATTTTTAGAGTCATATTCTATCCCTTCATAGTAGTTAACCTTATTTTTGGTACATATATATGTTGTTCTCTCTTTCAAAATTTTAGGATACAGTTTCTTCTAACAGACCAAAATATACCCTAAATCTCTAGTGTATTGCTTTGTTCTAGTCTCCTGCCTGATCACATTCTCTCCCTTTTATTTTTTAAATTTCTTTTCTTTCTTTTTTCAACCAACTTCTTATCAATTGCTTTTATAAAATCTTTTATAATTTTCATCTTTACAGTCATATTCTATCCCTTCATCGTATTTACCCTTATTTTTGTACACATATAAGTTTTTCATTCTTTAAAATATTGGAAGGCAGTTTCTTCTAAAAGACCAAAATACGCCCAAATCTAGTGTGTGGCACTGATCTATTCACCAGCCTGATCATATTTGACCATATTATTTTTTTTTTCATTTTTCTTTTTTCTTTCTTTCCCTTTCTTTTTCCCCAGTTACAGGTCTCTTCTGATTTGTTTAGTGTATATTTTTCTGGGGTTGTTGTTACCCTGTTAGCATTTTGTTCTCTCATTCATCTATTCTCCTCTGGACAAAATGACAACATGGAAAAACTCATCTCAAAAAAAAGAACAAGAAGGCGCCTGGGTGGCTCAGTCGTTAAGCGTCTGCCTTCGGCTCAGGTCATGACCCCGGGGTCCTGGGATCGAGTCCCACATCGGGCTCCCTGTTCGGCAGGAAGCCTGCTTCTCCCTCTCCCACTCCCCCTGCTTGTGTTCCTGTTCTCGCTATCTCTCTGTCAAATAAATAAATAAAATCTTTAAAAAAAAAAAAAGAACAAGACGCAGTACTGACTGCCAGGAACCTAATCAATACGGACCTTAGTAGGATATCAGCACTAGAGTTCAGAATGACGATTATAAAGATACTAGCTGGGCTTGAAAAAAACATGGATGATAACTAGAGAAACCCTTTCTGGAGAAATAAAAGGACTAAAATCTAACCAAGTCAAAATCAAAAAGGCTATTAATGAGGTGCAATAAAATATGGAGACTCTAACTGCTAGGATAAATGAGGCAGAAGAGAATTAGTGATATAGAAGACCAAATGATGGAGAATAAAGAAGCTGAGAAAAAGAGAAACAACTACTGGATCATGAGGACAGAATTCAAGAGATAAGTGATACCATAAGATGAAACAATATTAGAATAATTGGGATCCCAGAAGAAGAAGAAA
>NW_028064243.1:0-390 GCF_054177405.1 Leptonychotes weddellii
AGATCCGAATGAGAAACCTGACCGGGCCCAGGAGCAGAGTGGTTCCGTTTGGAAACCAGACCTGTCCGGGAACAGAGTGGTTCTGACTCGGAAACCAGACTGGATCAGACGTAAGCTGGCCCGGGTCCAGTATGAGACATCGGGTGAATAAAATTTTGTTTTAAGGCTGAACAAGGTTAACCTTACCAAAGATAATCTTAATTACAGTGACCACAGTGGAGAACTTTAACCATCTTAGATAAGGTTATCCATTCACAGATGTCCTGGAGATAAAGGTGTCTCAGCCAGGCACTCGCTATAAAGGGTGGAGGGAAAACTACTTTTCCTCCTTTACAGTTTCTGGTGACCCGGATGAGACCTGCTGGGACATCACCTCGCTCTGGAGCCTGC
>NW_028064245.1:0-390 GCF_054177405.1 Leptonychotes weddellii
AAATTTAAGAAGGTGAAAGACCAGGGCGCCTGGATGGCTCAGTTGAGCATCTGACTCTTGGTTTCAGCTCAGGTCATGATCTCAGGGTTGTGAGATCAAGGGGGGCCCCCCCAAATAAATAAATAAATCTTAAAAAAAAAAGGGGGTAAAAGAACTGTAGACGTGAAACTGTAAGAAACTGATGAAATAAATTGAAGACACAAATAAATGGAAAGATATTCAATGTTCATGGGCTGGAAGAATTTGTTAAATATGCATACTATCCACAGCAATCTTCAAATTCAACGCAATCCCCATAAAATTCCAACTGTATTTTTCAAAGAAATGAGCAATTCTATAATGTGTATAGAACCACAAAAGATCCCAAATATACAAAGGAACCTTCAGGGG
>NW_028064246.1:0-390 GCF_054177405.1 Leptonychotes weddellii
GCTCCTGGCTTAGCGGGGAGCCTGCTTCTCCCTCTCCCTCTGTCTCTCCCCCTGATCATGCTCTCTTTTGCTCTGTATGTCTGTGTCTCAAATGAATAAATAAAATCGAGTTTTCATTTCCCTGGAATGTGCATTTCTTCATAACAAGCCCCTACTTATCCTTCAGGACTCTGCTCAAATGTCTCGTGCAGTGGTCTCTACATGTGGAACTTGCAGACACAGTGTGCTACGTGTCTCTAGATGATGACCTCCCCCATCAGACAGTCGGAGCCTCTACTCTGTGTATTAGACTCAGCACCCTGGGTTCCTGGCACAGAGGAGATACCTAGTAAAACACTGATGAATGAACAAATAAAAGAATCATCCTTTTGCTGAAAACACTTCAGTTCA
>NW_028064247.1:0-390 GCF_054177405.1 Leptonychotes weddellii
AAAGTAATATTGTAAATTAGTCCAATTAACACTACGCTCTGGGTAAGAAATTCTGTAAGGATAAAGCTGAGAATATCTTTCTCAAAATCCATTTGCCTCATAGTAAGATTGTTCAAGTTTAATAGAAAATCCAAAGAATTGGTCTGATTTAGGGAAAACTCAGAGGAAGTTAAGAATGTTGACAGAGGGGTGCCTGGGTGGCTTAGTCAGTTAAGTGTCTGCCTTCTGCTCAGGTCATGATCCCAGGGACCTGGGATCGAGTACTGCATCCGGCTCCCTGCTCAGCGGGGAGCCTGCTTCTCCCTCTACTCCTCTTCCCCACTCATGTTCTCGCTCTCTCTCTCAAGAAAGAAAGAAAGAAAGAAAGAAAGAAAGAAAGAAAGAAAGAAA
>NW_028064248.1:0-390 GCF_054177405.1 Leptonychotes weddellii
CCCTGCCATTGCTTTATCAACTAAATTTATGTAATATTCTAAATCCTTTGATGTCATTTCAACAATCTTCACAGCATCTTCACCTGGAGTAGATTCCATCTCAAAAAACTACTTTCTTTGCTCATCCATAAAAAGCAACTCCTCATCCTTTCAAGTTTTATCATGAGATTGCCGTAATTTAGTCACAACTCCAGGCTCCAGTTCTAATTCTAGTTCTCTTGCTATTTCCACCACATCTTCAGTTACTTCCTCCACTGAAGTCTTGAATGCCTCAAAGTCATCCATGAGGGTTGGAATGAATTTCTTCCACACTCTTGCTCATGTTGATACTTTACTTTTTCCCATGAATCATGAATGTTCTTAGTGGCATCTAGAATGGTTGATCCTTTC
>NW_028064249.1:0-390 GCF_054177405.1 Leptonychotes weddellii
AAGAACAACATGCCCAAGGTCAGCAAGCAGGATGGGTCTCCATGTCCTTATTCCCATATGGTCCAGAGCTCCTCAGCCACACCAGGTTGGGGGGACAAACTCAGGACAGGCTCTGCAGGTAGGGAGCCCGGGGACCGTGGCTGAGGGGGTGAGCAGAAGGTCCCCTTGCAGGGCCTCAGCTGGACAGCTGTCCACAAGCCCAGGCAGGGGTGGGGCCAAGCAGGCAGCATCAGCCCTGGGCTAGGGCAGGTGGGGCAGGTGGGGCAGCCTGAGCTGGGACCTAGGGAGCTGATTTAACACGGGGTGGACAATGGACAGTAGGGGGCACAGGGATCCTGGAGAGATGGGCACTGCCACCCAGGCAAGAGAGTTAAAAATAGGGCAGGTCCA
>NW_028064250.1:0-390 GCF_054177405.1 Leptonychotes weddellii
TTCTAATAAATGTATAATGTCATTTCATTATTTAATCTGCAATTCCCCAATAGCAAATGTTGTTGAGCATCTTTTCATATGCTTACTTGCCATCTGTATATTCTTTGATGAGGAATTTGCTCAAATATTTTGGCAACTTCTTAATTGGATTGTTTATTTTCTTGCTAAGTGTTAAGAGTTCTTCATATAGGGGTGCCTGAGTGGCTCAGTCGTTAAGCATCTGCCTTCAGCTCAGGTCATGATCCCAGGGTCCTGGGATCGAGCCCCGCATCAGGCTCCTTGCTCAGCGGGAATCCTGCTTCTCCCTCTCCCACTCCCCCTGCTTGTGTTCTCTCTCTCTCGCTGTGTCTCTCTCTGTCAAATAAATAAATAAAATCTTTAAAAAAAAAA
>NW_028064251.1:0-390 GCF_054177405.1 Leptonychotes weddellii
AGTCAAGGACAGAGCCCACGATTTTCTGCCCAAAGAGGAGGAAGATTCGTTAAGTAGGTGCACAGGCCGTATTTGAGGTTGTCACTTCACCTCTAGGCCTCAGCACTGAGCCCACTCATCCCGACTGATGGTCCATAACCCCCTTCTCTGCTCAAGCAGGTGGGGGCTAGCCACCCAAGTGAGCATCATATGGTCCCAGGGAGCTGGCAGTCTCTATACAAACACTAAAACAATGGTCGGAATTGATTTCTACTAAAGTCACTCAGTACAATCAGTCTGCTCAGAGTGACACTAAAAGCCAGGGTCAAGTAATCCGTGAACAGCTCCATCTGCTATGCAGTGATCTCAGCTCGTGGCGGGGGGGGGGGGGGGGGGGGGGGGGGGGGGGGG
>NW_028064252.1:0-390 GCF_054177405.1 Leptonychotes weddellii
ACATTCTTCTCTTAGAAGGATGCAATACTAGAAGGCTACCTGTTTTAATGAAAAAAAGCAATACTTGGCTCTTTATCAGCAGCATGCCTGAGTCAAATTCTAGTTATTTTGAAATGGCTGATGTTTCAAGTGGAATCTTTTAGTATTATTTAAACAACATCAATTTAGATTTTAAATGTTGAAATTGACAGGAATGCACATAGACTTGTATATAAATGAGCATCAGTGGTACAGTTAGGACCCAGTCTGCCTTTATTTTTACTATTTGATTTTTATTATTTTTGAAGGTTTTTTGGAGAGGCAGGAATTATTGTAACAAAATATACACCTGTGTCCAAAGGAAAAAAATCTGGAAGGACATAGTTAAGACCATTGCTTATCTGTATGTCT
>NW_028064253.1:0-8203 GCF_054177405.1 Leptonychotes weddellii
GGAAAAATGAAGGGGGGTAATCAGAGGGGGAGACAAACCATGAGAGACTATGGACTCTGAGAAAGAAACTGAAAGCTCTAGGGAGGGGGGTGGGGGGATGGGTTAGCCTGGTGATGGGTATTAAAGAGAGCACATACTGAATGGAGTACTGGGTGCTATATGCAAACAATGATTCATGAAGCATTACCTCAAAAACTAATGATGTAATGTATGGTGATTAACATAACATAATAATATTTTTTTTAAATGCTAAAAAATATGAAAACACTAATTCAAAGAGAAATATGCATTCCTATGTTTATAGCAGCCTTATTTACAATAGCCAAATTATGGAAGAAGCCCAAGTGTTCATCAATAGATGAATGGATAAAGAAGTAGTGATATATATACATACATTGGAATATTATTCACCATAGAAAAGAATGAAATCTTACCATTGCAATAACGTGGAAGGATTTAGAGAGTATGATGCTAAGTTAAATAAGTCAGTCAGAGAAAGAAAAGTACCATATGATTTCACTCACATCTAGATTTTAAGAAGCAAATGAATAAAGGGAAAAAAGACAAACAAACAAAAAACAGACTTTTGAGGAGAAAGAGGTAAGATGGTGGAGGAGTAGAGTGATCCTAAGCTTGCCTCCTCCTTCGAACACAGCTAGATAAATATCAAATAATTCTTAACACCCAAGAAATCAATCCCAAGTTTTAGAGAACAAAGCTGCATGTCTACAAACCAGAAAAAAATCTGTTGACAGTAGAAACTGCAGACAATTGATTTATGGGAGAAAGGAGCCATGGGTGCTGCCCAGGGGAGGGAGCCCTGATCACAGAAGGAGTAAAAGAGGAGGAGGAGGAGAGAGAGAGAGAGAGAGAGAGAGAGAAAGCAAAAAAAAAAAAAAATGAGTGAAAACACATGCAGGGGGGCTGCACAAGAGAAGTATTCCCTTGAAGCCATTGATGGGAAAAAAGGAGATGGTTACAACACCAAGTTGTTTTTTTTTTTTTTTTTAATAAACAGCAGAGCACAGAGTCTGAAGTTTTGGAGGTCTGCAACATCACCAGTGTGGTACCTGGGGAGATGAGTGGTGCTTGTATGGGAGAGGAGGGCATAGCCCCAGCAGCAGGTAGCCTGGGTCAGACTGGGAGAAGTGGTTTCCCTGCTTGGAGTGCATTTGGGAGAGGTGATACAACCTCCCTGTGGGCAAAGGACTCTGCAGGCTCCATTGAGCTGCCCTGCTCACGATTATAGGAAAAAAGACACTGGCTGAGGGCAGTAATCCCTGGTGCCAGCTGTATGTTGTGATTTACCATAAACTCCAAACCATTGTGTGGTCACGCAACTGTCTTCTGGGACAAGCCAGCACTGGACACAGAGCAGCAAGACCTTCCCTCAGAGGATCAATGCATGTCCCTACTGCGGGGGCCTCTGAAGTGTGGGATTTTGAAACACAGCCATGCCTGAGATAAAACACAGGAGTGCTGCACTGTTTGGCAGGCAAACAGCTTGGACACAGACAGGGTGAGGGTGGGGATCTGATAGAAAACAGGGTCACAGGAGGGGTCATTGTTTGCATGTCCATGAGGGCTTCCTGAAGAAGGGTGACATGCATTTCCCATTTCAGAGATGAGAGAACAGGGCAAAGCCATTTTCTCCCCATGCCTACCAGTTTGATCAACCTCAGTGAACTAAACAGCACCACCAAGTGGAGACCGGGGCTGCTACACCAAGCCCCAACCCCCTGTGCCCTGTAAAGGAATCTCCACTAGGGCAAGTCCACATGAGAATCAGAGTAGCAGTCCCCTTCCCCCAGAAGATCAACACAGACCTCTCACCTGCACCAAGTCTACTGCATGTGGCAGTCATAGAGTGCTGCAAAGTTTCAGCTCTAGGTGAAACAGGATCCAGCTTCCTTTGGGTGTTTTGTTTGTTTTTGGTTTTGTTTTTGTCTTTGTTTTTGTTTTTATTTTGTTTATACAAAAAGAGCAACTTTTTATTTTTTAATCTTATTTTATATATTTTAATTTTAATTTTTTTCTTTGTCTTTTCTTTCTTTCCATCTTTTTTCTATTAAGCTTCTCATAACAAGCAGACCAAAACACACCTAGGATCTAGCTTTCACTATTTCACTTTTTTTTTTATTTTTATGTTATTTTATTTGCCTTCTTTTCCCTCCAAAATGACAAGATGGAGGAATTCACCCCAAAAGAAAGAACAGGAAGACATGATGTCCAGAGATTTAATCAATACATATATAAGATGTCTGAACTAGAATTTAAAAGAACAATTTTAAGGATACTAGCTGGGCTTGAAAAAAGCATAGATGACACTAGAGAATCCCTTCCTACAGAGATAGAAGAACTAAAATCAAGTCAGGCCAAAATTAAAAAATGCTAAAACTGAGATGCAAACCCAAATGGATGCCATAAAAACAAGGACAGATGAATCAGAAGAATGAATCAATAATTCTGAAGATAAAATTATGGAAAATAATGAAACTGAAAAGAAGAGGGAAACAAAGGTAATGGATCACAAAGGTAGACTTAGGGAACTCAGTGACTTATAAAAATGGAATAATATTCATAATATAGGATTCTCAGAAGATAAAGAGAGAAAAGGGAGCAGGTTTATTTAAGCAAATTATATCTGAAAATTTCCCTAATCTGGGGAAGGACAAAGACATCAAAATCCAAGAAGCACAGAGAACTCACATTAAATTCAACAAAAGCCAGCCATCATCAAGGTATATCATAGTCAAATTCACAAAATATACAGACAAGGAAAGAATCCTGAAAGCAGCTCAGGACAAGAAGTCCTTAACCTACAAGAGTAGGCACATAAGGCTGGCAGCAGACCTGTCCACAGAGATCTGGCAGGCCAGAAACGACTGGAATGATATATTCAATGTGCTAAGTGGGAAAATATACAGCCAAGAATACTTTATCCAGCAAGACTGTCATTCGGAATAGAAGGAGAGATAAAGAGTTTCCCAGACAAACAAAAACTAAAGGAGTTTGTAACCACTAAACCACTCCTGCAAGAAATATTAAGGGGGACTCTTTGGGGAAAAAAAGACCAAAAGCAACAAAGACCAGAAAGGACCCGAGAACATCACCAGAAATTCCAACTCTACAGGTAACACAATGACACTAAATTCATGTCTTTCAATAATCACTTTGAAAGTAAATGGACTAAATGCTCCAATCAAAGGTATCACAATGGATAAAAAAACAAGACCCATCTATATGCTGCCTACAAGAGACTCATTTTATACCTAAAGACACCTACAGATTGAAAGTGAAGGGATACAGAACCATCTATCATGCTAACGGACATCAAAAGAAAGCTAGAGTAACCATACTTACATCAGACAATCTAGATTTTTAAAAAAAGACTATAAAAGAGATTAAGAAGGGCATTATATCATAATTAAGGGGTCTATCCATCAAGATCTAACAATTGTAAATATTTATGTCCTCAACTTGGGAGCACCGAAATATATAAATCAATTTATAACAAACATAAAGAAACTCATGGATAATAATACAATAATAGTAGGGGACTTTAACATACCAGGGGACTTTTACAGCATTGGATAGATTATTTAAGCAGAAAATAAACAAGAAAACAAGGGCTTTGAATGACACACTGGACCAGATGGACTTCACAGATATATTCAGAGCATTTCATCCTAAAACAGCAGAATACATATTCCTTTCAAGTGCACATGGAACATTATCTAGAAGAGATCACATACTGGAGCACAAATCAGCCCTCAACAAGTACAAAAAGATGAAGATCATAATACCATGCATCTTGTCCAACCACAATGCTATGAAACTTGAAGTCAACCAAAAGAAAAAATTTGGAAAGACCACAAATACATGGACCTTAAAGAACATCTTACTAAAGAATAAATGGGTCAACCAGGAAACTAAAGAAGAAATAAAAAAGTACATGGAAGCAAATGAAAACATGACAGTCCAAAACTTTTGGAATGCACCAAAGGAGGTCCTAAGAGGGAAGTATATTGCACTAGAGGTCTACCTCAAGAAACAAGAAAAGTCTCAAATACATAACCTAACTTTACACCTAAAGGAGCTAGAAAAGGAACAGCAAATAAAGCCTAAAGCCAGCAGAAGAAGGGAAATAATAAAAATTAGAGAAGAAATAAATGATATAGAAACAACAACAACAACAACAAAAAAAAAACCCAGTAGAACAGATCAACGAAATAAGAGTTTGTTCTTCAAAAGAATTAATAAAATTGATAAACCCCTAGCCAGACTTAACAAAAAGAGAAAGGACCCAAATAGATAAAATCATGAATGAAAGGAGGAAGATCACAACCAACACCACAGAAATACAAACAATAAGAGAATATTATGAAAACTATATGCCAACAAACTGGGCAATCCTGATGAAATGGGCAAATCCTTAGAAACTTACAAACTACAAAACTGAAACAGGAATAAACAGAAAATTTGAACCAACCCATAACCAGCAAAGAAACTGAATCAGTAATCAAAAATCTCCCAACAAACAAAAGTCCTGGGCCAGAGAGCTTCCCAGGGGAATTCTACCAGACATTTAAAGAAGACTGAATACTTAATCCTTGCAAACTGTTCCAAAAAACAGAAATGGAAGGAAAACTTCCAAACTCATTCTATGAAGCCAGAATTACCTTGATTTCAAAACCAGACCAAGACCTCTAAAAAGGAGAATTACAGGCCAATATCCTTGATGAATATGGATGCAAAAATTCTCAATATATTACTAGAAAATCAAATTCAACAGTGCATTTAAAGAATTATTCACCACAGTCAAGTGGGATTTATTCCTGGGCTATATGTATGGATCAATATTCATAAATCAATCAATGTGATATACTACAGTAATAAAAGAAAGGATAAGAACCATAAGATCCTCTCAATAGATGCAAAAAAAAAAAAAGCATTTGACAAAATACAGCATCCATTCTTGATAAAAACCCTCAACAAAGTAGGGATAGATGGAACATACCTCAACAGCATAAAAGCCATATATGAAAGACCCACAGCTAATACCATCCTCAATGGGGACAAACTGAGGCCTTTCCCCTACAGTCAGGAATAAGATAAGGATGTCTACTTTCACCATTACCATTTAACATAATACTGGAAGTCTTAACCTCAGCAATCAGACAACTAAAAGAAATAAAAGGCATCCAAATCAGCAAGGAAGAAGTCAAATTTTCACTATTTGCAGATTTTTTTGTAGAAAACCTAAAACACCCCACCAAAAACTCGCTAGAACTAATACATGAATTCAGCAAAGTTGCAGTATATAAAATCAGTGTGCAGAAATCTGTTGCTTTTCTGTACACCAATAACGAAGCAGCAGAAAAAGGAATCAAGGAATGTATCCCATTTGCAATTGCACCAAAAAACAATAAGATACCTAGGAATAAACCTAACCAAGGTGGTAAAAGATCTGTATGCTGAAAACTATAAAGCACTTATGAAAGAAATTGAAGAGGACACAAAGAAATGGAAAAATCATTCCATGCTCATGGATTGGAAGAGCAAACATTGTTAAAATGTCTATACTACCCAAAGCAATCTTCCCACTTAATGCAATCCCTATCAAAACATCACTAGCATTTTTCACAGAGCTGGAACAAATAATCCTAAAATTTGTATGGAACCACAAAAGACCCGGAATAGCCAAAACAATCTTGAAAAAGAAAAACAAAACTGGATTTCAAGCTATATTACAAAGCTGTAGTCATCAAGACAGTATGATACTGGCACAAAAACAGACACATATATCAATGGAACAGAATAAAGAACCCAGGAATGGACCCTCAACTCTATGGTCAACTAATCTTTGACAAACTAGGAAAGAATGTCCAATGGAAAAAAGACAGTCTCTTCAACAAATGGTGTTGGGAAAACTTCACAGCCACATGCAGAAGAATGAAACTGGGTCACTTTCTTACACCATACACAAAAATAATCTCAAAGTGGATTAAAGACCTAAACATGAGACAGGAAATCATCAAAATCCTAGAGGAGAACACAGGCAGCAACCTCTTTGACCTCAGCTGTAGGAACTTCTTGCTAGACACATTGCTGGAAGCAAGAGAAACAAAAGCAAAAATGAACTATTGGGATTTCATCAAGATAGAAAACTTTTGCACACTGAAGGAAACAATCAACAAAACTAAAAGGCAACCTACAGAATGGGAGAAGATATCTGATAAAGGGTTAGCATCCAAAATCTATAAAGAATTTATCAAACTCAACATCCCAAAAATAAATAATCTAGTTAAGAAATGGGCAGAAGACAAGAATAGACATTTTTCTCTTTTTTTAAAGATTTTATTTATTTGACAGAGACAGAGATAGCGAGAGCAGGAACACAAGCAGAGGGAGTGGGAGAGAGAGAAGCAGGCTTCCCGCTGAGGAGGGAGTCCGATGTGGGGCTTGACCCCAGAACCCTAGGATCATGACCTGAGCCGAAGGCAGGTGCTTAATGACTGAGCCACCTAGGCGCCCAGACATTTTTCAAAAGAAGACATCCAAATGGCTAAAAGACCCATGAAAAGATACTCAACATCAATCATCAGGGAAATACACCTCAAAACCATGATGACATACCACCTTACACCTGTCAGAATGGCTAAAAATAACAACACAAGAAACAACAGGTGTTGGAGAGGATGTGGAGAAAGGGGAACACTCTTACATTGTTAGTGGGAATGCAAACTGATGTAGCCACTCTGGAAAACAGTATGGAGTTTCCTCAAAAAGTTAAAAATAGAACTACCCTACAATCCAGCAATTGCACTACTAGGTATTTACCCAAAGTATACAAAAATACAGATTCAAAGGGGTAGGTATAAACCCTGATGTTTGTAGCAGAATTATCAATAGCCAAACTATGGAGAGAGCCCAAATGTCCATCGACTGATGAATGGATAAAGATGTGGTATGTATATGTGTGTGTGTGTGTGTGTGTGTGTGTGTGTGTATTGCAATGGCATGGATGGAGCTAGAGTTTATTATGCTAAGTGAAATAAGTCAGTCAGAGAAAGACAACAGCCATATGATCTCACTCACATGTGGAATTTAAGAAAGAAAGCAGACGAACATATGGGAAGGGGGGAAGGAGAAAGGGAAACAAATCATAATAGACTCAATAATAGAGAACAAACTGAGCGCTGATGTAGGGAGGTGGTGGGGGGATGGGCTAGATGGGTGATGGGTATTAGAGTGGGCACTTGTGATGAACACTGGGTGTTGTATATAAATGATGAATCACTGACTTCTACCCCTGAAAAATAAAAATAAATAACAAAATAAAAGAGATGTCTAACATTAAAAAAAATCCAAATATAGACTCTTAACTATAGAGAATAAACCAATGGTTACCAGAGGGGAGGTGGGTGGGGTGGATGGGTGAAACAGGTGAAGTGGATTAAAAGTACATTTATCTTGAGGAGCACTGAGTAATGTATATAATTGCTGAATCATATCATTGTACACCTGAAACTAATACAACACTCTATGTTAACTACACTGAAATTAAAATCAAAAATAACAAAATAAATGAAATAAAAATAAAAACTCCCAAAGTGAGCCTATCATACAATACATACTGAGAACTACTGCTTTATATAGCACCTTAAATTTTACATTCTGCTCTTACATTTATTTCTCTACATATCCTATCTTTGCTGTTACTCTACTATTGTATTTTTGAAATTCTTAAGTTAGATATCTAACATTACTTTTCAGTTTTTTATAATTTCTAATATAAGCATTTCAGACCATATATTTTTTAAGTACCAATTTATCTGTAATTCCCCATTCGACATTGATATGCATTTTTTATTATTAATTTACAGATGAATTCTAATTCTGTTTTGTTCTTTTACCCATGAGTTAAATAGTAATATGCTTTCAAATTTCCAAATATATGGGAGTTGGTTACATTTTTGTTACTTCTTACTTAAATACATTTTGGTTAGAGAATATAATCTGTATGATACTAATTCCTATAAATTTTTTATTTTTTTAATTTTTTATTGTTATGTATATCCCCATACATTACATCATTAGTTTTAGATGTAGTGTTCCATGATTCATTGTTTGTGCATAACACCCAGTGCTCCATGCAGAACGTGCCCTCCTCAATACCCATCACCAGGCTAACCCATCC
>NW_028064254.1:0-390 GCF_054177405.1 Leptonychotes weddellii
AAATTTAAGAAGGTGAAAGACCAGGGCGCCTGGATGGCTCAGTTGAGCATCTGACTCTTGGTTTCAGCTCAGGTCATGATCTCAGGGTTGTGAGATCAAGGGGGGCCCCCCCAAATAAATAAATAAATCTTAAAAAAAAAGGGGGGTAAAAGAACTGTAGACGTGAAACTGTAAGAAACTGATGAAATAATTTGAAGACACAAATAAATGGAAAGATATTCAATGTTCATGGGCTGGAAGAATTTGTTAAATATGCATACTATCCACAGCAATCTTCAAATTCAACGCAATCCCCATAAAATTCCAACTGTATTTTTCAAAGAAATGAGCAATTCTATAATGTGTATAGAACCACAAAAGATCCCAAATATACAAAGGAACCTTCAGGGG
>NW_028064255.1:0-390 GCF_054177405.1 Leptonychotes weddellii
AAAAAAAAAAAAATTTAAAACTGAAATCATACAAAGTATCTTCTCTGACCCCAGTGGTATAAAACTAGAAATCAATTAACATGGAGGAAAACTAGAAATTCACAAATATGTGTAAATTAAACAACAGATTCCTGAACAACCAATGGAGCAAAGAAGAAATCAAAAGGTACTTTTAAAAATATCTTGAAATGGGGCGCCTGGTTGGCTCAGTCGTTGAGCATCTGCCTTAGGCTCAGGTCATGATCCCAGAGTCCTGGGATCGGGCCCCACATCGGGCTCCCTGCTCGGCAGGAAGCCTGCTTCTTCCTCTCCCACTCCCCCTGCTTGTGTTTCCTCTCTCGCTGTCTCTGTCAAATAAATAAATAAACTCTTAAAAAAAAAAATCTTGAA
>NW_028064256.1:0-390 GCF_054177405.1 Leptonychotes weddellii
ACAACCACACGGACACTCACACTCACAGATACAACCACACGGACACTCACTCACACTCACAGACACAACCACATGGACACTCACACTCACAGATACAACCACACGGACATTCACTCACACTCACAGATACAACCACATAGAGACACACACACTCACAGACACAACCACACGGACACTCACACTCACAGACACAACCACACGGACACTCACACTCACAGGTACAACCACATTTCCACTCACAGACTCAACACAATCACACATACACTCATACACAGTATAAACACACTTACCTCCCACACTCACACACACAGCCTGGGCTTTAACCACACTGATGTTTCATGTTCCTGCAGGCCCCTGGTCCTACCCTTTGCGTGAGGTGCTCTTCATCCT
>NW_028064257.1:0-390 GCF_054177405.1 Leptonychotes weddellii
TCTCACACTTTAAACTCATTCTTGTTTATGTCTCTTATCAAGTCACAGTTTATTTTTCTGTCAAAGAACTAGTGTACTCATGCAAGTGCTCAGTTATATAGTGAACACTGTAAGCACTGTCAAATATTGTTTTACAGATACTTTTAAAGTGTTCTCAGTAGCAAAACATCTAATACAAATATTTATGCTATGGGCGCCTGGGTGGCTCAGTTGGTTAAGCGACTGCCTTCAGCTCAGGTCATGATCCTGGAGTCCCGGGATCGAGTCCCGCATCGGGCTCCCTGCTCGGCGGGGAGTCTGCTTCTCCCTCTCCCGCTCCTCCGTCTTGTGCTCTTTCTCTCTCTCACTCTCTCTCTCAAATAAATAAATAAAATCTTTAAAAAAAAAAAA
>NW_028064258.1:0-390 GCF_054177405.1 Leptonychotes weddellii
GAGCTCCCCAGGCTGACCCTCGTCGTGCCCCATCCACTGATCGGCCGGAGTCAGAGCTCCCCAGGCTGACCCTCATCGTGCCCCATCCACTGACCGGCTGGAGTCAGTGCTCTCCAGGCTGACCCTCATCGTGCTCCATCCACTAACTGGTCACAGTCAGAACTCCCCAGGCTGACCCTCATCGTCCCCCATCCACTGAACGACCGGAGTCAGCGCTCCCCAGGCTGACCCTCATTGTCCCCCATCCACTGAACGACCCGAGTCAGCGCTCTCCAGGCTGACCTTCATCGTGCTCCATCCACTAACTGGTCACAGTCAGAACTCCCCAGGCTGACCCTCGTTGTCCCCCATCCACTGAACGACCGGAGTCAGCGCTCCCCAGGCTGACCC
>NW_028064259.1:0-390 GCF_054177405.1 Leptonychotes weddellii
GTTTTAATTGAGTTTACTCTGTGTGTGTGATTATCTGAGTCATTATTTGTTTTTGCATTTCTGTTTTTTGGAATTTTCTTTATATGTGTTGAGGATTCTTTTGCTTATATTTGGGTTTGGGTTCATTCCTTTTATTGTTTTTTGTCATTGTTGTTTGCTTGTGAGTTTTTGTTTATGGTTTCTCTTAGCAGTTAGTCTCAGATGTCCCTGAAATGTATAAAGCTGGTGAAATGAATACTTTGAGGTTACTGAGAGAGAGAGGGATGGGTGAAAGCAGAAGAGATGGCATTGGGCTTTGGGTGGATGAAGAGCAATATTCCTATTTTGGAGGGCCATTGCTTTTCTGTGAAGAGTTCTATAAATCAGCTTTCTAGAAGTAAAATTTACATA
>NW_028064260.1:0-390 GCF_054177405.1 Leptonychotes weddellii
TGAATGTTCATAGAATTCACTAGTAAAGCCATCTATTGAACTGTTGTTTGCGGGGAGGTTTTTGATTACTAATTCAATCTCCTTATTAGTAAAATGCAAATTCAGATTTTCTATTTCTTCATGATTCATTCAGGGAAGATTGTAAATTTCTAGGGATTTATCCATCTTTCTAGGTTGTCTAATTTATTGGTATATAAATTTCTTGGTAGTCTCTTATGATACTTTGTATTTCTGTGGCATCATTTGTGCTTTCTTTTGCATTCCTGATGTTAATTATTGGAATGCTTTTATTCTTCTTGAGTCTAGGTAAAGGTTTGTTAATTTTGTTTACCTTATAAAAGAAGCAGCTCTTAGCTTCATTGATTTTTTTGTATTTTCTCTTATTAAAAA
>NW_028064261.1:0-390 GCF_054177405.1 Leptonychotes weddellii
AGGGAAATGCAAATCAAAACTACAATGAGAAATCACCTTACACCTGTCAGAATGGCTGAAATCAACAACACAAGAAACAGTGAATGTTGGCAAGGATGTGGAGAAAAAGGAACTTTTTGCAGTTGCGCTATTGGTGGGAAAGCAAACTGGTGCAGCCACTGTGGAAAACAGTATGGAGGTTCCTCAAAAGTTAAAAATAAAACTACCCTGGGCGCCTGGGTGGCTCAGTTGGTTAAGCGACTGCCTTCGGCTCAGGTCATGATCCTGGAGTCCCGGGATCGAGTCCCGCATCGGGCTCCCTGCTTGGCGGGGAGTCTGCTTCTCCCTCTCCCACTCCCCGTTTGTGTTCCCTCTCTCGCTGTGTCTTTCTCTGTCAAATAAATAAATAAA
>NW_028064262.1:0-390 GCF_054177405.1 Leptonychotes weddellii
AAAAAACTCTGTTGGCTGTTTTCCAAAGTGCCTCTACGGCAATGTTTGAGGCTGTTGGTTAGGCCAGGGACGGGTGTACAAAGACGAACAAGACAGCTCCCACTCACAAGCAGCATACAGTCTAACGGGAGAGAAATGATCAGTAAAATTACCGTCCAGTGGAGTTACTTCCTGATAGCACCGAAAAGGTGGGGTCTATCAGGCAATTGCACAATTAAGATCGTCTAGAGCAGAAAAAGAGAAAGACACAGGGCTTCTTCCCTTCAAACATTTTTTTGAGCACCTAATATGTTTCTGACAGAAAGCGGAGATGATTAAATATGAATACAGTCATGCTTCAGGGATTTTGTTCAGCTGTGCGGAACAGAACACCTCACATTACTAGAGCTT
>NW_028064263.1:0-8203 GCF_054177405.1 Leptonychotes weddellii
ATTTTAATTTTTTAAAATAAAAGTGCCTGCTTTCTTCTTCAAAATCGCATTTGATGGTTAATAAATATGAAAGTATTTGCATATTCAAGTGACTCTTTTCCATAAATCATAATATTTTTAAATCTCAGAAAAAATGGTAAGTGCCCAGTCATCAGGTAAAGTCAGGGCAAATTCTGCTAAATGAAGAATAGCCTCAAATCTCTCTCTCTCTTTTTTTTTTTTTTGTTAAAGATTTTATTTATTTATTTGTCAGAGAGAGACACAGCGAGAGAGGGAACACAAGCAGGGGAAGTGGGAGAGGGAGAAGCAGGCTTCCTGCTGAGCAGGGAGCCTGATGCGGGGCTCGATCCCAGGACCCTGGGACCATGACCTGAGCCGAAGGCAGACGCTTAACAACTGAGCCACCCAGGTGCCCTGTAGCCTCAAGTCTCTTTGTTTCACACTGAGACATATAAATAATCTAGCCCAAATACTGTCATAGGCACTGGCTTTTTGCCCGCATATAAAGTACTTTTCTTTGTCAATTGTGTATATAAGCAAAACTTGGAAAAGTTGTTTCTATTATTGATTATTTTGAACATTTCATCCAATTTATTTTTAAAAGATTTTATTTATTTATTTATCCGAGGCAGAGAGAGAGAGAGAGTGCCCAAGCAGAGGGGAATGGCAGGCAGAGGGAGAAGCAGGTTCCCCACTGAGCAAGGAGCCCAATGTGGGACTCGATCCCAATACCCTGGGGTCATGACCTGAGCCGAAGGTAGATGCTTAATCAACTGAGCCACCCAGGCATTGGGATGAACCCAGTTTCATCCACTTAGATGTTTCAACAAATTGTAGGTTTTCTCAGTATAGTTCCAAGATAGAATATTTTTCCAATTACTAATGGGAACTAGGGATACTGTAAAATACTGTTATAGAAGTATAAAACTAAATTTTATATGCCAGTTTAGCTCTCATCTGTCAGTTTGCAAACTTTATATCAATAATTGCAAGTTCCTAAAAGTCTCCAAAACTTCCAAAGCTGTAGTTTATTAGGCTGTTCGTTTGATATGATATACCTGCAGAATTTAAGTGTAATGATGAAATGACTGATATGATGTGTGATAAATGCCAAATTTAAATACATTTCTAATCTACAGATTTCTTAATTTATTAACAGCACAGCTTTTACCAACATTCTGTGTCCCACTAAAATTTCTATTAAGAGTTATCGCTGCAAAATCAAATAATACTTTCCTCAAAATAAAACTTTACTGAACTTATAATAGCATCTGCAATAATAACAGATATTTTACCTTTCACCAAATAAACTTCTCAGAGCTTAAATTTAATTCCAATAACTGGTTGGAAAAAAACAGAACGTTTATTGAAATATATTGACAGATAATCTTGTATTTAAAGTATGTGATGGTCTTGATATAAAATGGCATTTCACTTGAGTTGTTTTTGTTGGTATTTTACAAATGGAGCTAACATATTAACAGCAATTGTTTTATTTTTATGTGTACAAAAATATTTGGGATCAAACGAAGCAAAATTAATTTAGGAGGACAGTCACTTGATCTAAATGAAAAGTTGAGCGCTTTCTGCAGATAAATGAGTATCCGTGACTTTGGGTTTGTCTTCTTAAAATAACAACCAATTTTGAAATAGATGCTAATGCTTCTTTAGTAAATCTGAGTCTTCTGGTTTTCCTGTGGTTGGTGAGATCTAAACACTGTATACACCTGACCTCAAATTTTACGATTTTTAAAAATTTAATAGGCAGTTTTGAGCTCATTGGGGTCTAAGGTTTGAAAAGAAAACAAAAAAGTATTAAAATAATAAATGAAATAGATTCACACACACGATAAATGACAAAACCTCTGTAGCAAGAGCTTCAGACTATTATGTCTTTGCACACTTACTTCAGGTACCTAACTTATAACCATCTAGCCTGTAATTTCCCACGCTCCCCACTGCCCCCTGTCTGCCCAGCAGCTTTGTGCTTCCCCACAAGCTGCAGAGCAAAGCACTGCACAGCCCTGGGTGGTACACTAAGTGACCAGCAGGAGCCTGGTATCCCACTTTCCTCCCATCACTGCCCAAGACCTGATGGGTTCACTGTCACTCGCTGCTCCTGTCACAGAGCACTTAATTTTATCAGTGAGTGCACTGCTTGCTGTCCTTGGGAGGAAGGTGTTAATTACCTTGTGTTTGTAAAGTGCTTGGGAAAGGGAAAGGTTATAGCCAGTTACGGTGCAGATTCAACCATGTGTTTCAGTAAGCTCTCTGTTTTCCTGCACCTTTTGACTCAGATATTTCATTTGCAGACTCTGGCAAAAGCTAAAAGGACACAGCACAGCGCTGTCAAATCCAGCTTAGCTTATGTGAGTGTAAGTATTAAAATAATACCTTATTAAAATATGAAAAATCCAGGACAAATGCCAGACTAGACAGGATGAGACAATATGCTGGGCCAGCAGGGATAAACCGGGACACATGGCTACTCTAGTTAGGAGGATGAAACAATATGTAAGAAAATTCCATATTGAGCTGTAATATAAATTCATTGTCTATAAGTGATGGTGGCTATTATTTTGGCTTAACTAGAGGCTCAGATTTGGAGAATCATTTTTTTCTCAAATCCAGATGTAATCTTTTTTTTTTTTCCAGTAAAGGGCCAAGTGATTAAAATATTTTATACCTTTAATTTATGTATTTATTTATTCCACATAAGCATCAAGTATTTTCTTTGCAAAAGCACAAGGTTGTCTACAGAGATAAGTAAACAAAAAAAGGGCTATTCTCAAGACAACTGTTTTTTGTTTTTTTAACATCTTGAGGGGTCTGATGTCTGGATCTAGATGAAATGAAAATTCTCTTCAGGAAAAATATGCCTATACACGTGTTTCCACAATAATTGCAAGATGTCTTTGATTCCAGACCCAGGCTGTGGATCTCTTTCTCTAGGATCTAAATTTGTATGAGTGTATGAAGATGAAGAACGCATGTCTGCAAGGTGGAATGTGAAAATAGATGTTATTAGGGTTCCCCAAGAGAAACAGAACCAGTTATATAGAGACATATATAAGAGGAGACTTATGATGGGAATTGGAGAAGTCCCACGATCTGCCCTCTGCAAGCTGAGAACTAGGACAGCTGGGGGTGTAGTTCAGTCTGAGTCTGAAGCCTGAGAACCGGGGGAGCCAATGCTGTGAGTCCTGGAGTTCAAAGGCCTGAGACCCAGCAACTCTTATGTCTGAGAGCAGGAGAACGTGGACGTCTCAGCTTAAGAAGAGAGAAAACTTGCCCTTCCCTCGCCTACTTGTTCCATTGCTGCCATCCATGGATTCCCTGCTGCCCACCCACATTGATGACGGTAGATCTCTTCACTCAGTCTCGCGAGTTCAGAAACACCCTCACAGACATAGCCAGAAACAATGTGTTACCAGCTATCCGGCTATCTCTTAGCCTAGGCAAGTTGACACATAGAATTAACCATCACAGTAAGTAGCACGAAAAGTGAAGTAGCCAGAATGTTCTTTTGTTCTTTTGTCTTCATGGAGGATAGGCCGCTGTAAAAATTGACGCCAGAACCTTTGAGATCCACATAAGACGAACAAAAAACATTACCTTGGTCACTTGGGTAAAGTGATATCTGTCAGTGTTCTCGGCTCTAGAGTTACTCTTTTTCCCCTTCCCATAATCTGTGTGTTACAAGCAGTTCACTAAGTTTAGCCCCCAGTCAGAGGGACCATGGTCAAGGTGTACCTCCTCGGGGAGGAGCATCAAAGATTTTGTAGATTTAGGTTAAAACCACTCCAATAATTAATGAATGTTTTGTCAGTGGTCCTCGGAGGCCATGCATGCACTCTTGCTTCTCCTACAAGTTCTACCCATTGATTTTAGCATTCGGATTTTTGCCTGTGGTAGCTATTACTGTGGTGTTCTAATGATGGTTTTCCATTTCCTTCATTCTGTAACCGAAGTCCATCCGCACAATGCGTAACAGGACCAGTCACTGAGACATCAGAGTTGCAGGAACAAAAGTTTATTGAGAGGCAGGCAAATGAGGAGACGGGAGGACATGCCTCAAACCCACCTCCCCGAAGGGGGAGAAAACAAGTGTTTTAGAATCATAGGAGTTGAGATTACATACATATTGATGAAAAGGCCAGGAGAACTCATGTCTATTCATGAAGAAAGATGGAGCACGTGCATTGAGCAAACATGTATGTAGCATACATTCCATGTTCATATTGGGGCAGAGACGTAACATCAGAACGAGGCAAAATTCAGCCCCTCGTGTCAGGAGGTTATCTTAGACAAGGAGAAGGGGCCATGGGCATGCTCTGAGAACCTGTATGAATTGGATGGGGTCTTGGTCTCCTTATCCTGGGCAAGGAATGCAGGCTTTGCTTGTTCCTAGGCTAGAACCATATGGGTTCACCTTGAATCCAGGCTCCTGCAGAGACAACTAGTGGGTTTGTTAGTGGGGTCAGGAAAGACACAATAGCTGATTAGGGAAGGGACAGTTCTCTGAAAAATAAGCTTTAAACTCTATGCTGGGTTCAACCTCACTAACTCTATGGAACATGGTTTCAGTTCCTTCTACATTTATTAACTGACATTCTGTGAGGTAGAATTGTCTTGTTTCTCTCATTTATGTATTCAGTCATTTATTAATATCAGTACAGACTCATGGATATTCATTTTGTTATTAGGGTTATAGTCCAATAACATCAATATTTATTTTACTGCTAAAGCCAAAGCCATTCTGGCTTTGGCGATTGTGGGCTCTTTCCACAGACTCCTGTTCCATGTGATAGGCCCCCATCGTCTTCTTTTTTTTTGTTTTTAATTCTTATTTTGTTTAAGCACAGGAAGATGTTTCAGGTTCACTGCAGATATTTCCTGCCCCAGTTCAAAATCAGTCATTTCTCCAAAGAGCCGTGGGTCCTTTTTTTGGAATGGTGTTTAGAAATGAAGATTTGGGTACTAGGTGTGTTCACTGCAGCTACTGGGGTGTCACCGATTCTAGGCCCCCAGAGCTAGGAAATAAATGTTTGCATACTAACTCATGTACACAATACTCCCTGTTTTTATTTCTGTATCTGTCTATAAACATGAGTTTATATTTATATCTACACTCTAATCCACATTCTAGCCCTCTCCCCTTGCTTTTTTGTAACTTCTTTCTGGGATAATGAGAAACCTGGCTCCCAGGATGTACAAATTATTTACTTGTTTGATCCTGGGCCACATATAAAGTAGCTAGCCCGTACTCCCGTGAGAAACAAAACTACCCATTAGAGTACAGGGTTTATGTGCAGATCTTTTGTCTTTAATCTTCAATATCCAGTCAGAACACTGTTTTCCAAAGTTGTGTAGGTCAGCTCATTTTCTGCCTACCACCTCCAGCAAGGATATGCCATACATTTGTAATGCAGGGTATTAGTTTTCTAGTGCTGTGTTAATTTACCACAGCCTAGTGGCTGCAAAGAATCTCTGTTTATTAGCTCACAGCTGGATAGGTCAGTAGGGCTAGGTGGGCTCTACTGGGCTCTTTGCTTAAGGTCACACAAAGCACACATGAAGATGTCAGTTGTGCTGGGCTTGTGTCTGGAAGTTCTATGGGAGAGCCTGCTTCCAGGCTCACTTAGGTTGTTGGCAGATACCACCTCCTTGCAATTGTAAGAGTGAGGTCTTCATTGCCTTGCTGGCTGTCAATCATTCTCAGCTTCTAGAAGTTACTCTCCAGTCCCCCTCAAACTTCAAAGCCAGCGTTGACCCCTTTGCTTCAAAGTCAACAGTGAATCCTGCTTAGAATCCAACTTCTGTTACCAGCTGGAGAAAACTCTCTGCTTTCAAACTGCTCATGTTGTTAGATCCATCTGGAAAATCTCTTTTGATTAACTGAAAGCCAATTGATTGATAATTTTAATTATATCTGAAAGATCCCATTTGACATGTAACATAACATCGTCATGGGTGTGAGATTTTATCATCCTCACTGTCCCAGGGGTAGCAGAGGAAATCCAGGGACCGTTTGAGAAATCTGCTTACTATGTGTAGTTAGATTGACTTGACATCATCTGTATTCCATCCGGGGATCCCTTGATATGCAGGATGAATGTTTAAAGTTTGGTAGGTGTTTGTATGTCTGTTTCCTTGACTGTGGTAATGGTGTCATAGATGTTTGCAGATAAGTCCAAACTTATCAAATTGTACACATTAAATATGTGCAGTTCTTTGTAGATCGATTATATATCAGTAAAGCTGTGTAGAAATAGAATAAATGTTTGCATATGGTTAAGTTCATTCTTGGTGGTGTGGAATGCATGGTTGTGTATCTTACCATCAAAGTGGCATACAGTATCGTTTTGTCACCCTAAAATGCCCTTGTGTAGGCACTTTGTAGGCAGCCCAGTTCTTGACAACCTACCTTTGGCAGCCACAGATCTGAATCTGTTTATCTGTCCTAGAGTTTGTGTTTTCTAGAATGTCACATGAATGATGTTATATAGTATGTAGCCTTTTGGATTTGATTTCTTTCACTTGGCAAAACACATTTAAGATTCAACTACTTTGTTGCATGAAATTAGAATCCCTTCCTTTTTTTTTTTTTTTTAAAGATTTTATTTATTTGAGAGAGAGAATGAGAGACAGAGAGCATGAGAGGGAAGAGGGCAGAGGGAGAAGCAGACCCCCTGCTGAGCAGGGAGCCCGATGTGGGACTCGATCCCGGGACTCCAGGATCATGACCTGAGCCGAAGGCAGGCGCTTAACCAACTGAGCCACCCAGGCGCCCAAGAATCCCTTCCTTTTATATAGCTCCAGCAGTAGCCAATGTATGGATGGACCAAGCCTACACTTTAGCGTTAAAGTAACGTTATAATGTTCGCTAACATGGCAGAATTCACTTTATCATATTGTCTGTGGCAACAAAGGAACTCAACTTTGTCTTGTGATGTAAGTAAACTTTCATGAATAGCTTTTTGTTAGTAAGAAGGGACACACATCCACAGACGTGTGTGTATATGTGTGTGTAACTGACTTCTGTGTCAGTTTGGCTTCTATATCAAATTGACGTCTCTAAAATGAGACATGAGCCATACGGACATTTCAGCTGGACTTTAAGGGAGTTTCTCTAGCCTGGCAAATGAGAAAGTCATTTTTGAATCCTACCTACATAAAGCCTTCTGGAACCAGCCTCGTTTCCTTCCTATGTGTTAGTAGTGATTTTTTTTTTTTTTTAATAATAGAGGCATAAACTTCCAGTATTTCCTTAATGACTATACAACATAGAAAGGACATTCTGTAATTTCTGAGTGGTGCTGCCAAAGAATATCACTAAGTTAAAAATTAATTGTGAAGTCCTCTAAAAGAAGAAAAGAATTTAAAAAGCCCTTAAATGATCATATTTTTCTGCAGGTTTAAAATTACAATTTATATCCTTTAATTCTACTAATTTAAGGGACATATTGTAAAAGGTGGACTATTTTCCATGAAAAACATTGGAAAAGGAGAAAATTTGGACTTTTTGAAAATGCATAATTTATATGCAATTTATTTAAATAAAATTGCTCTTTGTTCCAAACCCTATGTTTGCATAAAAGTGAATGACTAAAATAATGCATCTTTTTTTTTATTATGTTATGTTAGTCACCATACAATACATCATTAGTTTTGATGTAGTGATTCATTGTTTTCATATAACACCCAGTGCTCCATGCACTACATGCCCTCCTTAATACCCATCACCGGACTAACCCCTCTCCCACCCCCCTCCCCTCTAAAACCCTCAGTTTGTTTCTCAGAGTCCATAGTCTCTCATGGCTCGTCTCTCCCTCCGATTCCCACCCCCCTTCATTTTTCCCTTCCTTCTCCTAATGTTCTCCATGCTATTCCTTGTGTTCCCCAAATAAGTGAAGCCATATGATAATTGATTTTCTCTGCTTGACTTATTTCACTTAGCATAATCTCCTCCAGCCCCAACCATGTTGATGTAAAAGTTGGGTATTCGTCCTTTCTGATGGCTGAGTAATATTCCATTGTATATATGGACCACATCTTCCTTATCCATTCATCTGTTATAGGGCATCTTGGCTCTTTCCACAGTTTGGCTATTGCAGACATTGCTGCTATGAATATTGGGGTGCATATGGCCCTTCTTTTCACTACATCTGTGTCTTTGGGGTAAATACCCAGTAGTGCAATT
>NW_028064264.1:0-390 GCF_054177405.1 Leptonychotes weddellii
ATTCTCACCAGCAATTAAATTATTGCAAAGATAAACAATAATGAAATACTATTTGTTGAGTCTCAGTTTTTTAGTAGCAGTAATGCTGTCCAGGGTATAGTAAGATGGAGATACTCCTGAACTATTAGTGGGAACCAGAATTGGTACAACTTTTATGGAAAGAGGTTACTTTATTATTATTATTTATACAATTTTTTTTTAAAGATTTTATTTATTTATTTGAGAGAGAGAGACTGAGAGAGAGAGCACATGAGAGGGGGGAGGGTCAGAGGGAGAAGCAGACTCCCCGCTGAGCAGGGAGCCTGATGCGGGACTCGATCCAGGGACTCCAGGATCATGACCTGAGCCGAAGGCAGTCGCTTAACCAACTGAGCCACCCAGGCGCCCCTA
>NW_028064265.1:0-390 GCF_054177405.1 Leptonychotes weddellii
CTCCACACTCTCATGAACTGAACACAACAAAGATTCATTTCCCCCTCAAACTCCATGTTCATCATGGCTTCGCGGAGTCATCCAGGGACCCAGGCAGAGAGGGACCCACTTTATGAAGCCTCACCATCTGGAATAAATGAGCTCCTGTGGCCAGGCAGGCAGAGGAAGAACTGGAGGGTCTCACACTAGCGATTAAGAGCTTTGGTCTGGAAGTGACAAGTCACTTCTGTTTATAGCACACTGGCCCAAACTAGTCAGGTTGGCCTTGTCCAACAGCCAGGGGGCTCGGAGAGACCCAACGTTAGCGGGCATTGGCCATGTCCAACCTTGTGCAAACTCACTTGAGAGCCCATGCTTTGAGTCACCATGCTGTCCTGCCTCATGAAACCC
>NW_028064266.1:0-390 GCF_054177405.1 Leptonychotes weddellii
AGCAGCTGAATATTTAAACTAGTCCCACAGAAGTGGAGATTAAAACAATAAAACATGATATTTTAAATCCACTAGCTTGACAATATTTAGAAACATTGATAATATCCATATCCAGTATTCTCAAAGTTGTTGGGGAAAGGTCACACACTAATACTGTTGGCTCTGTCTCTTGGGGGAGTAAGTAGGCAACATTTTTTTTTTTTTTTTTTAAAGATTTTATTTATTTATTTGACAGAGACACAGCGAGAGAGGGAATACAAGCAGGGGGAATAGGAGAGGGAGAAGCAGGCTTCCCGCGGAGCAGGGAGCCCGATGCGGGGCTCGATCCCAGGACCCTGGGATCATGACCTGAGCCGAAGGCAGACGCTTAACGACTGAGCCACCCAGGCG
>NW_028064267.1:0-390 GCF_054177405.1 Leptonychotes weddellii
GGAAGAGAAGGGTCCCTGGAGGGCAGAGCAAAGACAAGGAAGGAGGGAAGGACATCTCAAGAGCTGAAATACATGCAGATCTTCCACAGAGCAGAGTGATGGGATTGGTTAGTCAGGGCACAGAGCAAAAGTTTCAACCTCACTGCACCCCTGAATCCTCTAGAAAGCTTTTTAAAAATACCAACACTTTGGGGCGCCTGGGTGGCTCAGTTGGTTAAGCGACTGCCTTCGGCTCAGGTCATGATCCTGGAGTCCCTGGATCGAGTCCCGCATCGGGCTCCCTGCTTGGCAGGGAGTCTGCTTCTCCCTCTGACCCTCCCCTCTCTCATGTGCTCTCTCTCATTCTCTCTCTCTCAAATAAATAAATAAAATCTTTAAAAAAAAAAAAAA
>NW_028064268.1:0-390 GCF_054177405.1 Leptonychotes weddellii
TTTTTAAAAAATTAAATTAATTTTACTTTAACAGTTTCATATCATCCCTTGAGATAACTGACATACCCTAGAATGTCACAAAATAGCAATTTGGTAATAAATTAAGTAATATCAGGAAATTCCAAACAATAAATATTTAATATGTTGTGATTTAGTGGAGAAAGGTCTAAATAACTATTAAAAGTATTTAAGGGGCGCCTGGGTGGCTCAGTCGTTAAGCGTCTGCCTTCGGCTCAGGTCATGATCCCAGGGTCCTGGGATCGAGTCCCACATCGGGCTCCCTGCTCGGCAGGAAGCCTGCTTCTCGCTCTCCCACTCCCCCTGCTTGTGTTCCTGCTCTCGCTATCTCTCTCTCTGTCAAATAAATAAATAAAATCTTAAAAAAAAAAA
>NW_028064269.1:0-390 GCF_054177405.1 Leptonychotes weddellii
AGTCAAGGACAGAGCCCACGATTTTCTGCCCAAAGAGGAGGAAGATTCGTTAAGTAGGTGCACAGGCCGTATTTGAGGTTGTCACTTCACCTCTAGGCCTCAGCACTGAGCCCACTCATCCCGACTGATGGTCCATAACCCCCTTCTCTGCTCAAGCAGGTGGGGGCTAGCCACCCAAGTGAGCATCATATGGTCCCAGTGAGCTGGCAGTCTCTATACAAACACTAAAACAATGGTCGGAATTGATTTCTACTAAAGTCACTCAGTACAATCAGTCTGCTCAGAGTGACACTAAAAGCCAGGGTCAAGTAATCCGTGAACAGCTCCATCTGCTATGCAGTGATCTCAGCTCGTGGCGGGGGGGGGGGGGGGGGGGGGGGGGGGGGGGGG
>NW_028064270.1:0-390 GCF_054177405.1 Leptonychotes weddellii
CCTTGTCATTAAGAACAAGCAGAAATATGGCTATACACTGACATCCTACCTTCAACATGTTGTCATCTAAATATTCATGAAACCAACCATGTCTGTGGGGAATTTCATAATTTGCAAAGCAAGTAGTGCCAGCCAACTGCCATTAAAAAAAAGTTGTGGTTGTGACTAAGTCTGGGTGTGCTGCACAGAGATTTGGGGGGAAAGGGATGCCATACATAGGTGGAATTCAGCAGTTTTGTATTTCATACTGTAGTGTTTGGAAAATGATTACTTGTGTGTAATTTTCTACTTTTCCATTTTTGTCAATGGTAAGTTAATATCTGTGTTTGTGCAAAAATCCTTTAACTTACTCATTTACTAGTTTCAATTTTATGTGTTTTAACCAGTGGC
>NW_028064271.1:0-390 GCF_054177405.1 Leptonychotes weddellii
CATGACCGAGTAGTCTGAGAAGTCCCATATCTACTATCACATGCTGGGGTCCCAAGGAAGGCCACTGGAGTAATTCTCATCCAATTCTCAACTATTCTCTCATCTGGGAGCCTTCAGACAGGAATGTGTAACTGTCTCCAAGGGCAGGAGGACATGAATGTCCAGATCAAGCATGCAGGAAGGAAGAATGAGGGAATTCGTCTTCCCTTTGCATTTATTCTATTCTATTCAGAACCTTAATGGATTGGATGATGCCCCCTTACACAGAGACCACTGATGCAAACAGAAATCTCTCCTGCAATCAACATCACAGACATCCACAGAAAATAGGTTAAGCTGTGCACCCATTGGCCAGTCAGGTTGACATGGAGTTAACCTTCACAAGACAAG
>NW_028064272.1:0-390 GCF_054177405.1 Leptonychotes weddellii
AGGGAAATGCAAATCAAAACTACAATGAGAAATCACCTTACACCTGTCAGAATGGCTGAAATCAACAACACAAGAAACAGTGAATGTTGGCAAGGATGTGGAGAAAAAGGAACTTTTTGCAGTTGCGCTATTGGTGGGAAAGCAAACTGGTGCAGCCACTGTGGAAAACAGTATGGAGGTTCCTCAAAAGTTAAAAATAGAACTACCCTGGGCGCCTGGGTGGCTCAGTTGGTTAAGCGACTGCCTTCGGCTCAGGTCATGATCCTGGAGTCCCGGGATCGAGTCCCGCATCGGGCTCCCTGCTTGGCGGGGAGTCTGCTTCTCCCTCTCCCACTCCCCGTTTGTGTTCCCTCTCTCGCTGTGTCTTTCTCTGTCAAATAAATAAATAAA
>NW_028064273.1:0-390 GCF_054177405.1 Leptonychotes weddellii
CACCCTGCTGAGCATGGAACCCGACGCGGGGCTCGATCCCAGGACCCCGGGATCACGACCTGAGCTGAAGGCAGACGCTCGACCGACTGAGCCACCCAGGTGTCCCCAGCCCATCACTTCTTAATCTACACAACCGTTGGGGGCAAGAACTGCTGGACCTCAATTTTGATGGGGAGACAAGGAGTTATGGCAGAGCCGAAACCCAGACCCAAGCCTGTCTGACCCAAAGGAGTATTCTCTGCACACTTTGAGGCCTGGATGAAATGGAGCTTCTCGAACAGCTCATGCAGCATTACTGCCTTTGTTGGGCAACCAAAGGAGGACATGCACTAGGTTTGAAGGAAATCACTTACTAATCTGTTGGAGGCCCGTGCTGAGCCAGGAGCTGAA
>NW_028064274.1:0-8203 GCF_054177405.1 Leptonychotes weddellii
TCCCACTCCCCCTGCTTGTGTTCCCTCTCTTGCTGTGTCTCTCTCTATCAAATAAATAAATAAAATCTTTAAAAAAAAAATCTCATAAGTAAGTACTGGAGACTGAAAACAGTCTTAATCAGTATGTCATTAAATGCATGGGAACATTGGAGCATCTGGGTGGCTCATTCGGTTAAGTGTCCAGCTCTTGGTTTTTGGCTCAGGTCGTGATCTCTTGGGTGATGGGATAGAGCCCATATCATGCTCTGTGCTCAGCGGGGAGTTTGCTTGAAGAATCTCTCCCTCTGCCCCTCCCCCTCTCAAATAAATAAATAAATAAATCTTTTTAAAAATGCATGGGAACATTGAAAAGGTAACTAATGATAACCAGTGACCAGTGTTGTATATGGAAATGTCATCTAACTTCTAGGCCATTTATAACAGATTTGGACATAAAAGGAAGGTAAACTACAATAGCTTTTGAATCTTTTGAACAGACAATAGAAATCAATTCCATATGTCTTTGCAGTCTGTTCTAATAACACATAGCATCACATGTTCAAGCTAACCTGCTGTATGTTTCATTAAAGGTGATCTATTTGTGGGAGATTAAAAGCAGGGACAGAGAAAAGCAATAGATTGACTATCTCTCTACCTCCTCAGTTTAATAGGAGCTATGTCCAAAAGGACACAAGAACAAAGAAGCCAGTGGAGGACTCTGCAGAAGTCAATTATTCACGACCCCTTATGTTGTTTTACCTATCTCACTCAAGAGGATGGGAGACCAACACTGGTTGTTACAATACAATGAGTTATTGACTCTGGGAAACTGCAGAGAGTTGTTGCTTTAACTTTAAACCTGGACTTGAGTCCTGGCTCCATTGTTTCCTGGTTGTATCGTTTTGGGCTCGCTGCTTCACCCTCATAGTGTCACGTTTTCCTCATCTGTAAAATGGGGATAACAACAATCCCTATGTCTGTGAGTAACTGTGACTATAGTTACTGTGAGTAACTATAAAGCCTTTCACAAAGGACCCAACACTTAGTAAATGCAAAATAAATGTATCTTTTATCATCATTGTGTTTAATTTTTATTAGGCAAGTCACTTTGGCTATCTGGACCTCAGTTTATCTCATAAGTCAAAAGGAGCAAGACAATTTATACTCATTTGAGGGCACAGGGCTGCATTAGATGACCTCCCAAGGTCATGTCCTGTGATTTATAGGATTAAAGCTGATCTCATAATGAATCAGGCTATGGGCAGACCCAGCCCGAGATGGAGTCACTTTGACACCTCTCTCTTCTTTGCACTTCATATTCAATGTATTATTCATTAAACAAATACATAACAAATATATATTGAATACGGGTTATACAGTAGGCACTGTTTTAGGAACTGCACATAAAATGAGGGAAAGAAAAGTCAGACCAAACAAAACACAAAGTTCTGGCCCTCTTCGAGGTCATTTTCTACTGCCAGACGTGGCCAATAAATAAACAAGTAAATGAATACTCTGGCATCACATCTTGTGAAAAGCATCTTCAAAATATATCTCAAACCTGACCAAGCTCCCTGCCTCTCCTGCTCCTACTGCACAAGCCACCATCATTTCTGGCCTTGGTTACTGAACCAGCCTCCTAACTGGCGCCCTGTGTCCCCTCCTGGTTCCCTGATGCCTGTTCTCTACCCAGGAACCTATGCAGATATCACACCATATCACTCCCTTACTCAAAACCCGTGATCGGCTGCCTGCCCATCACTCTTGAAACAAAAGCCAAAGTACTTCCATATAGATCTAGCCCCTGGCTACCTCTTCCATGTCTTCCTGCCCCTCAACCTCTCATCTCCACTCCAACCATACTGTTCTTTCTCGAACATGACACACACACTGTTGACCCCAGGGACTTTGCACTTCCTGCCCTCCTGCCTGGGGTACACTTTCTGTACCTTTCTCCTTCACCCTATTTGGGTCTCAGCTCTTCAGAGAGGTCTTCCCAATGACTCTTTTACAAATAAGCCCTCCAACCCATTCTCATTAGCCCCTTATCCCGCTTTATTATCTTCGTAGCACAATCGCATGACATTCTATGGTTATTGGCTTGCTTGTTTGCTGCTGTCTCCCTGCAGTGGACTGTAAGCTCCAAGAAGATCAGGATTGGGGTGCACTGCTGCAGCCCCAGTCTCTAGCACCATGCCCGGTCCACTGTGGTCCGCAAGCACAGTTGCAGCACGTGGGTTCCAGAGCTGGATGGCCCGGGCTTGAAGGCTGGCGTCTCGCCTACCCGTTGTAAGATCCTAGGCAAGTCTCTCAACCTCTCCTCGTCTGTGCAATGTGGAGAAGAACAGGCATGCAGGCATCAAGTTGTGATTGTGAAGATTAGGTTGGTTAATACTTGTAGAATGCTCAGAAGAGTGCATAATGCATAAGAGGTCTATACAAATACTTGCCATATAAAATAAAATATCTCTGAAATGAATGATGTCAGAGGGCTCACCTGTCCAAAAACATCTCACCTGGCTTGCCTCTGTCTCTTCAATTCTATCATCATTGATGCATTAATGAATTTATTTATTGTACTGCCTTAGGAATACTTACATACGCTTTTTTTTGTCTCACTTTTCCCCCTCTGTCTTCCACTCATGCCTCTCTCCTTGCCTTGGATCCACACACACAGCATATGATGCTTAAGGAGTATTCCCCAAGGTATAGCACTCAGGGAAGGAAGGTTCCTTTGAGGCCATCAAGTGACCAAGCCCCGATCTGATCGTGGGTCCCTCCGCATCTCTGCCGACGTGGCTGTCTGCTTTCATGCTTCCAGTTACGGGGAACTCACCTCTTTTATTTTTTAACTGCCATTTTATTTTACTGCAATTTATTGAGTACTTGCTCCACGCTGAGCGCTGCAATAAGAGTTTGATATGCATTATCTTCTCTAATCCTGACAACAACTTCAGGGTACAGATATGGACATTATCCCCATTTTGCAGATACAGGAACTCCGTAAATGGAGCCAGGCGAACAGTCTGATGGCTCACTGTATACCATAGCGTCCCCCCAGATTTCTTTCTTAAAATGATCCCTTTGGTCTTGGAAGGCTTTTTTACTTTCTTTTAATCTTCCCGATCTGTGTCAGGGTGTTTATTCTGACGTGTCTGTTGACTCCATCACCATGAGTCTTTGAAGCCGGAGATGAAGTTTTATTAGGCTGTGCATCTCCATCATCCAGCAGAGTCTGGCAGATAATAAGCATTCAGTAAACGTCTGCTGAACTGACCTCTGTTAGAACGTGCAGTGAGCTGGGAGGAGCGTCTGGGCAGAGCGCAGCCTCACTGCCTCCCCCCTTCTCCCCATCACCCTCGCCCATGCCTTCTCAGTGCCACACTGTTCAGAAGTTTTCCAGGATATGGATTTTTCAAACTGAAGATCGCAAATGATAGCGACAGAAACTGAGGTTCTGTTTGGCTCTGCTCTTGTCTTTGAGTTCAGAGCAGCAGTGGGTGGGTGGCCGGACCAGGAGTGGCTCTTACTTATAAGTTCGGTGGAGTGGAAAGCATGTACACACAGTATGTACACACAGGCACACATGTATACTTTTATCTACAGAGAGGGACAAAGCAAAAGGGGTTTCACATTTCTCCAGCTCTAACCACAATATGTTGTTTTAGTTTACTGGAGTGAGTGATTATCCACTCCACAGAAAATTACTATTTTGGTTTTTGCTAAAGGGTGGTTTGTTCTACAGCAGAGAAGTAAAAAAGACTAAGTTTCCAAAAAGAGTATTTTTGTCCTGTAGCAGAGCACCAGGGTGTGGAAGAAAGAGGATGGGCTTGGGGGTCAGAACTCCTGCATTTACTCCCCTCTCTGCCCTGGATACCCTGCTGTGTTAGGGGCAAGTCCCCTTTCTGAAGTCCAGACGCAGCTAGGATGATTGCTCATCTATCTATAAAAGAAATATTAAAGAAGAAACCCTTACCTTCCTCTTTCTACTCTGCAATCTGACCCACAGTAACCCTGGGACACTGAGAATGCAGGTTTGGGGTCAGATGGAGCCAAGTTAAGATTCAGCTTGGCTGCTTCAGGACGGTGACTCAGCCTCTGGGAGCCCACGTTTCCTCCTCGATGAAATGGGGATAATAATGGTACCCACTTTCTAGGGCTGCTGTGAGGATTAATAAAGGGGTGCATGTGAACACTTGGTTCAGTGTTTGTCACATGGTATGTCCTTGACAAGGGTGACTGTAAGCATAGTGGCAATAATAATAATTAACAAAATAGCACAATATAAAAAAATTGTCAAATAGCAATAATTATCAAAACCATGTGCCAGAAAAGATGGGAGTCACAAAGCAGAGGACACAGTCTGTGACCTTGAGGAGACAAATGTATAAAACATGAAAACAATAAAAGCCAAAATGAACTGAGTGCCAGGGAGGGGTGGGGAGAGGTGATGTCAGGATTCAGAGGGGGTAAGAGCCCCTCGGACTGATGTGGTCAACAGAGGCTCCCGAGACGTGGGCGGGAGAGGAGCTGGGCCTTATTGCATCTGGGTGGCAGGAAGGAAGATGGTGAGATTTCCAGAAGGGGACGTAATGGGTTTTCAGAGGTCAGTGCAGACTGCTTTGATGGAGCAGAGGGTTTTTAATAAAATATAAGTGGGGCAAAGGCCTGTCTAGTTTCTTTCTTAGGGAAAGAAATAAACAAGTGTGTCTTCCTACACAACATTCTAAATCTGAAATTTATTTCGGTGAATGGCTGGCTTGGTACTGGGAACTGTGTTGCGGTGGCCAGAGCTCTGAGATGTCTGCCCCTTCCTGGGGCATGTGTGTCACTTACAGACACAGCCCGGGGCTGGGCTGGGGGCAGGGGGACAGTGGATGTGTTCACAGGGGCCAATCCCAGCTGTCCAGCTGGGCAGGGCCTCCAGGTAGCCAGAGATTTTGGCTGGAGAGTACTAGAAGCTGAAACCTCCTTGGTATGTCTCTTTTATTGGCTTGCTCTGTTATCTGTGGTTTGGATCCTCTAATGTGGCCATCTAGGGGTCCACATGCCCAGAATTATTCTGTTGAACAGGTTGTAAGTCTGGGTGCTGAGTCTTATGGTTTGTAGAGATTCCATAACAGGATAAATTATTAACACACACACACACACACACACACGACTAGCTAACTTAGTCTCTACTTTCCCCACCCAACCCCAGGAAATAAAGCCAACACTAGATTTCTAAAGACCCACCACAAGTTGGGACGCCCGGGTGGCTCAGTCAGTTAAGCATCTGCCTTTGGCTCAGGTCATGATCCTGGGGTCCTGGGATCAAGTCCCGCATTGGCGGGGAGCCTGCTTCTCCCTCTGCCTTCTGCTCCTCCTACTTGTGCTCTCTCTCTCTGACAAATAAATAAATAAAATCTTAAAAAAAAAACAACTTAAAAAAAAAAAGACCCACAACAGATTATGGCGAGGGGAGGAGCTTGTGGGCAGGGGAGGTGGGAGTGTTTGTCCAAGAATGGGGAGAAGTGTGGAGATGGGGTCCCAGATTGGAGGGTGACTGCAGAATGCCATGTCCTTGCACCATGGGGACCATCCCTGAGAGGTTATTTCTGGGGCCGTTTGCAAAGCAGCATCCATGAGATGGATGGTGGAGGCCAGTGCTCAGCAAACAAAGCATGAAGAGGCAGTGGTAAAGCTGGTGACCACCCCACTGTGGTCACCTATCCAAGTTTTCTGGCCAACTCCTATCCAAGTTTTCTGGCCTCACCAATTCCAGAATTATTGAATTACCCAATGCAGAGGGGGAGAGAGTTCTACCCTTCCCCCTGACACACACCAATTACTGAGTTCCCAATATGTCTCCTGCCAGCCAAGAGAAGGCTGGGGAGCTTGGAGCAGATTACATTTGATTTCAAGAAATGGGATACTTTGACATATCTTGCACCCTAGATTTGTGGACTAATTTCATTTCCCACTAAACTTCTGTTCTTAAGTTAACTATAAGCAATTGGGTAAAGGAGTCAATTGATTTGCTGGCATATTCGCTGTTTCTCCATGTGGAAAGCTCAGGCTAACCCAGACATCTCTGTGGCTAACCTTTCAAGAAGGCAGCCAAGTCTCCTAGGTCTCTCACCATGGTCTAAAGATCAGTAGTTGGGTAGGCCCGCCCCCTGAGAGCAGACACTGCCCAGGAACCAGGCCAGGTGACAAGCAAGTATGGGATTTGTACTCACCATGCCCACACAGTTCAGTGCCTCAAGGCCAAAGGGCATTTGCAACTGCAGAACTTACAAAAGCAAATTTCCAAGAACAATCCTGTGACCCTTGAATTCCTGGACCAGATCAAGGATGTAAAAGGGGTCAGAATGTGGGAGAGAGAATCTGGGAAAAAGGTTCCTTGGGCAGGTGCTATGCAAATCTTCTCTGTCCCCCAGGAGGGTGGGCTGTTCTTCCTCCTTCACCCCAAGCCTAGTGCAACCATTGCTTCAGTCAATTTTGTAACATTTGCATGACCCCCAAAAGAAACTCCATACCCATTAGCAGTCACTCCCCATGTTCCCCCAAGCTCCACAACCCCAGGCAACCCCTCATTTATTTTCTGTCTGTATAGATTTGCTTAATCGGGGCATTTCATAGAAATGGAATCCTATGTAATGTGGTGTTTTGTAACTTGCTTCTTTCACATAGCATCTTTTCATGGTTCATTCATGCTATCTCATGTATCAGGACCTCATTTCTTTTTCCTGCCCAATAATATTCCATTATATGAACGTATCACATTTTGTTTATCCATTTACCAGATGATGGACATTTGGGTTGCTTCTACTCCTGGCTATCATGAATAATGCTGCTATGAACATTGGTATACAAACTTTTGTTTGGACATATGTTTTCATTTCTCTTGGGCATACACCTAGGTCTATGTTTTAACCTTTTGAGGAAACTCCTGACTGGTCACTGAATCATAGAATCACTTTTTTTTTTTTTTTTTTGGTCACTGAATCACTTTTAAAGAAATGGTAGGAGACAAATATAAAATTGGGTCTTGATTATGTCACATGTTGTGCTTGTTTAACATACTGATTACAGATAAACTCAGCCTCCACTCCCCACCCCCTGTCACCCACCCTGTGTGGCCTTGGAGTTCAGGCCCAGAGGGAGGAGGAGGGAGGGAGGGAGAGAGAAAGAGAGAGAGAGAGAGAACAAGCGCAAGGGAGAAAGACATTGCAGGCAAACAGAAGCTTAAAGACAAGGCATAGAGACCCCAGGTGAGACCACAGGAGTGGTAAGAATTGGGTAAGAATGGATAAAGAAGACATGGTACATATATACAATGGAATATTAGCCATCAAAAAAATGAAATGTTGCCATTTGCAACGATGTGGATGGAACTAGAAGGTATTATGCTCAGTGAAATAAGTCAATCAGAGAAAGACAACTATCATATGATCTCACACACATGTGGAATTTAAGAAACAAAACAGAGGAGCATAGAGGAAGGGAGGGAAAAATAAAACAAGATGAAATCAGAGAGGAGACAAACCAAAAGAGACTCTTAACCATAGGAAAAAAACAGGTTGTTGGAGGGGAGGGGGTTGGGGGACGGGGTAACTCGGTGACGGACATTAAGAAGGGCATATGATGTGTTGAGCACTGGGTGTTACATAAGACTGATGAATCACTGACCTCTACTTCTGAAACGAATGATACACTATATGTTAATTAACTGAATGTAAATAAAATTTTTTTTTTAAATAGGCAAATCACTAGTCTTTTTTTTTTTTTTAAAGATTTTTATTTATTTATTTGACAGAGAGAGAGAGACAGCGAGAGAGGGAACACAAGCAGGGGGAGTGGGAGAGGGAGAAGCAGGCTTCCTGCTGAGCAGGGAGCCCGATGTGAGACTCGATCCCAGGACCCTGGGATCATGACCTGAGCCGAAGGCAGACGCTTAACGACTGAGCCACCCAGGAGCCCTGAATGTAAATAAAATTAAATTTAAAAAAAGAACTGGGTAAGAAGTGGCTTGGACCCAGAGGTCCGTGAGGCAATTGAGATAATAGTGTGTGCTTGGAACTGATTTACTCAATATTCAACCCATATGTGGCCACTACCGTGTGCCGGGTACTCTCTTTAGGTGAGGTTGTGATTATGCACAAATGTTTTACCTAATCTTCACAAACATCTGAGGTGACTATCATCCCATTTTATAAACAAGCAAACTCAGGCTCAGGTA
>NW_028064275.1:0-390 GCF_054177405.1 Leptonychotes weddellii
CATAGAGTCAGGAGTGTTTTCTAAGAAGTTTTCCCCAAAATTTAGACTCCTAAGATGGCTTGATTTATCCCAAAAGTACTTATGAATCACCAACTTTTGGCCAGTCACTGCATGGCCCAGTCAGGGTCCTGGGGGCCTGACATTCCAATGGAGGGAGACAAACAATAAACCAGTGAACAGAGAAAAAAGCAAAAAAAAACCCCAAAAAACAAAACACAATAAAGCGGGTGGTGCTGGCAGAGAAGATTATACAGGGACCAGAAGAGAGTGTGGAAGGGATCTGCTTGTAACTTCCATGTGTGCAAAAGCCCTGGGGTGGGAATGGTTCTGGTGTGCTTGAGGAAGGCTTTGTACCTGGGAGCATGGTGAAGGAGGGCAGACGCAAAGCAA
>NW_028064276.1:0-390 GCF_054177405.1 Leptonychotes weddellii
GTGGCTCCGGGAGCTGCGGGTCCTGGGTGGATCTGCGAGGAGAAAAGGCCCCGGGGAGCAGGCATTCCCCTTCAGCCCCCGCCTACTTCTTTGCATTTTGGGTCATTAAAAAGACAACAATTCGCCCCTGAAGCCGCTGCTACTTCTCCTGACTCCAGAGGCCTCTCTTTTGCGCCCCCCCACCCCCCCCCCGCCCGGGGGGGAAAGCCGCGCCCCACTGAGCGGGAGGCCACATCCTGCAGAGGCCCCAGCCTTTTGCTTGAGAAAGTAAGATTTGGCTGGGGCCTCCTCCCCTTTCCCCCTGGCCACAGCCAGCTGGCCTCCTTAAAGTGCACCCTGTTCCTGGGTCCCACCTCAGGGCCTTTGCACAGGCTCTGGGCTCCTCAATAA
>NW_028064277.1:0-390 GCF_054177405.1 Leptonychotes weddellii
AAAAAAAACAAACTTGAAAATACCTTCTGCTGTGGGGAAAGAAGACCTGTGACATATTACTGGTGGGAACATAACATGGTACAAGCTTTATGGAGGAGAATTTGAAAATATCTTTTGATCCATCAATTTCTTTCCTAGGCATTTGCTCTAATGATTCACCCCAAAAGATTACTAAGAAGATACAATTACCCGCTAGAACTCATACAGGAATTCAGTAAAGTGGCAGGATATAAAATCAATGCACAGAAGTCAGTGGCATTCCTATACACCAACAACAAGACAGAAGAAAGAGAAATTAAGGAGTCGATCCCATTTACAATTGCACCCAAAACCATAAGATACCTAGGAATAAATCTAACCAAAGAGACAAAGGATCTGTACTCAGAAAAC
>NW_028064278.1:0-390 GCF_054177405.1 Leptonychotes weddellii
GAGAGCAGGAGCGGGGCGGGGGCGGAGGGAGAGGGAGAAGCAGGCTCCCCGCTGAGCAAGGAGCCCGACATGGGGCTCGATCCCAGGACCCTGAGATCATGACCTGCGTCGAAGACAGACGCTTAACCGACTGAGCCACCCAGGCGCCCCTCCACTCTTCTTTTTTTGGTTGCTGTGTAAACTAATCATTCTTTTTTTTAAAGATTTTATTTATTCATTTGAGACACAGAGATACAGAGAGAGAGAGAGCATGAGCAGTGGGAGAGGCAGAGGGAGAGGGAGAAGCAGACTCCCGGCTGAGCCAGGAGCCCGATGTGGGGCTCGATCCCAGGACCCTGGGATCATGACCTGAGCTGAAGGCAGACGCTTAACCATCTGAGCCACCCAGGC
>NW_028064279.1:0-390 GCF_054177405.1 Leptonychotes weddellii
AGAAGAAGAAAAAGATAGCAGGAGGCGAAGAATGAAGGGGGCGGATATCGGAGGGGGAGATGAACCATGAGAGACTATGGACCCTGAAAAACAAACTGAGGGTTCTAGAGGGGAGGGGGGTGGGAGGATGGGTTAGCCTGGTGATGGGTATTAAAGAGGGCACATTCTACATGGAGCACTGGGTGTTATACGCAAACAATGAATCATGGAACACTTCATCTAAAACTAATGATGTAATGTATGGTGATTAACATAACATAATAAAAAAAATAAATAAAAAGATACTTCTAAAAAAAAATGCGCTTTTATGGGTCCCATCCCAGGGTTATAGAATTAAAATGTCAACAGTTTAGAGCTGGGAAGCTTCTCTTTACATTTCCCCGGTGATTC
>NW_028064280.1:0-390 GCF_054177405.1 Leptonychotes weddellii
TTCTAATAAATGTATAATGTCATTTCATTATTTAATCTGCAATTCCCCAATAGCAAATGTTGTTGAGCATCTTTTCATATGCTTACTTGCCATCTGTATATTCTTTGATGAGGAATTTGCTCAAATATTTTGGCAACTTCTTAATTGGATTGTTTATTTTCTTGCTAAGTGTTAAGAGTTCTTCATATAGGGGTGCCTGGGTGGCTCAGTCGTTAAGCATCTGCCTTCAGCTCAGGTCATGATCCCAGGGTCCTGGGATCGAGCCCTGCATCAGGCTCCTTGCTCAGCGGGAATCCTGCTTCTCCCTCTCCCACTCCCCCTGCTTGTGTTCTCTCTCTCTCGCTGTGTCTCTCTCTGTCAAATAAATAAATAAAATCTTTAAAAAAAAAA
>NW_028064281.1:0-390 GCF_054177405.1 Leptonychotes weddellii
AACTATCCATTTGGGTCCATTCTAAATTTCAGAGACCTACTTCCACCCAATTGTCCCATTTAACTCTTGTATAAGAGGCGTGCCTTAGATCCTCATGGCAATGACAGCTGGATGGTGAAATGCTAATTCTGGTCACCTCGACTGTACTTATCGCTCAGTGTCACCCCATTGCTTTCTGGCAGCCGCAGCACCAGGAAGGTGGCCTCTGCCACAGCGGTTGTGTTCCAGACCTCATGCAAGTGCATCTGATTGGAAGAACCCAATTCACATTGGAACCTTCATGGGAAAGCAAGTTTGGGAACTATAAATATGACATTTCCCATCTATCTAACCAACAGTATGGATAGGAGGTTGAAAGATCAAGAGGCTGTGATACAACCTGTGGGAAAT
>NW_028064282.1:0-390 GCF_054177405.1 Leptonychotes weddellii
CCATAGAGTCAGGAGTGTTTTCTAAGAAGTTTTCCCCAAAATTTAGACTCCTAAGATGGCTTGATTTATCCCAAAAGTACTTATGAATCACCAACTTTTGGCCAGTCACTGCATGGCCCAGTCAGGGTCCTGGGGGCCTGACATTCCAATGGAGGGAGACAAACAATAAACCAGTGAACAGAGAAAAAAGCAAAAAAAACCCCAAAAAACAAAACACAATAAAGCGGGTGGTGCTGGCAGAGAAGATTATACAGGGACCAGAAGAGAGTGTGGAAGGGATCTGCTTGTAACTTCCATGTGTGCAAAAGCCCTGGGGTGGGAATGGTTCTGGTGTGCTTGAGGAAGGCTTTGTACCTGGGAGCATGGTGAAGGAGGGCAGACGCAAAGCAA
>NW_028064283.1:0-390 GCF_054177405.1 Leptonychotes weddellii
CCTGGGTGGCTCAGTTGGTTAAGCGACTGCCTTCGGCTCAGGTCATGATCCTGGAGTCCCTGGATCGAGTCCCGCATCGGGCTCCCTGCTCGGCAGGGAGTCTGCTTCTCCCTCTGACCCTCCCCCCTCTCATGTGCTCTCTCTCATTCTCTCTCTCTCAAATAAATAAATAAAATCTTAAAAAAAAAAAAAAAAAAAAATATATGCTATCCCTGGCATTTTTAATACAAATATCTTTTTCACACTTCCATCTTCTATTTCTGAAGGTCTCTTTCACATAGATATAACCCAAGGAGTTATGTTTGAATATATTATTTTCTGAAGTTTGTTTTATCCTCATTTTTTTGAGGATTTAAATTATGATTTAAAGATTGCTTTAGCTGAACTAGA
>NW_028064284.1:0-390 GCF_054177405.1 Leptonychotes weddellii
AGAGTGAAGTATCATTACAAATTACTTGAAATTCTTCAGCACAAAATATTTGTCTGTTTTCCACAATTCTTTATTTATTTGCTCATTTATTTATATCAGTATTGACATATGGATATTTATTTTGTACTTTGAATTGTAACCCAATATGACTTGATTTCTTTTCTTGTTCGGATTGTTCCAGTTTAAGCCATTGGGAACTTCTTCTGTGGGTTCCTATGCCCTTTTTTTTTTTTTTAAAGATTTTATTTATTTATCTGACAGATAGACAGCGAGAGAGGAAACACAAGCAGGAGGAGTGGGAGAGGGAGAAGCAGGCTTCCCGCTGAGCAGGGAGCCCGATGCGGGGCTCGATCCCATGACCCTGGGATCATGACCTGAGCTGAAGGCAGA
>NW_028064285.1:0-14778 GCF_054177405.1 Leptonychotes weddellii
AGAAGATAGCAGGAGGGGAAGAATGAAGGGGGGGAATCAGAGGGGTAGACGAACCATGAGAGACAATGGACTCTGAAAAACAAACTGAGGGTTCTAGAGGGGAGGGGGGGTGGGAGGATGGGTTAGCCTGGTGATGGGCATTGAGGAGGGCACGTTCAGCATGGAGCACTGGGTGTTATGCACAAACAATGAATCATGGAACACTACATCTAAAACTAATGATGTAATGTATGGGGATTAACATAACAATAAAAAAATTTAAAAAATATATATATTCATCAAGTCATCGAGAGCAAATACTAGCCGTGTGAATTGTGAATGGCCCCATCAGTTAATATATTTTGCAAAGAAAAAAAAAGAAGAAAAAAGAAGCTTTTTAGGGGCTCCACAACTGGGGACACTTGCAGCTCTCGGCACCAGGCCCAGCTTCCTTCAAAATGTCTACTGTTCAGAAAATTCTCTGCAAGCTCAGCTTGGGTGGTGATCACTCCACGCCCCCAAGTGCATATGGGTCAGTCAAAGCATACACCAATTTTGATGCTGAGCGTGATGCTCTGAACATTGAAACGCCATCAAGACCAAAGGTGTGGATGAAGTCACCATTGTCAACATTTTGATCAACTGCAGCAATGAACAGAAACAGGATATTGCCTTCGCCTACCAGAGAAGGACCAAAAAGGAACTTGCATCAGCACTCAAGTCAGCCTTATCCGGCCACTTGGAGACCATGATTAATCATGAAGGGCAAGGGGACTCGTGATAAAGTCCTGATTAGAATCATGGTCTCTCGCAGTGAAGTGGACATGTTGAAAATTAGGTCTGAATTCAAGAGAAAGTACGGCAAGTCCCTGTACTACTACATCCAGCAAGACACGAAGGGTGACTACCAGAAAGCGCTGCTGTACCTGTGTGGTGGGGATGATTGAGGCCCACGACGGATGAGCACCCAGGAGTGGTGCTCCTTTGTTTCCAGCTAACAGTTCTAGAAAATAGCTTGTGACTAACAGTCCCCCTGTGCCTGTCCCCGTGAGGATAGCATTAGCACCACCCCCTCCCCATCCTTATGTCAGTTGCCTAAGCATTGCCTGCCTCTCATGTCTAGTCTCTCCTTTTAGCCAAAGAAATGAACATTCCAAGGAGTTGGAAGTGAAATCTATGATGTGAAACAATTTGCCTCTTGTGTACTGTGTCATAAACAGATGAATAAACTGAATTTTTAATTAAAAAAAAAAAAAAAGCTTTTTAGGCACCTATTTTACAATTGAGGCTCCCAGGCAGTGAGGCTCCCAGGCCCTGGTCACATAGAGCTGGTGTAAAGACAGGGTCTCGTCTCCACACTTCTAATGCCCTATACAACACCACTATAGGCCACATTCAACATACAGTACAAACTTGAGCCTAACAACAACAGAAATGATGCCAGGCTTGGGCCCACCAAAGAGGAAATAAAACCAAAATGATATCATATGGTTGACATCAACATTCAGAAACAAAGGTACTTAAAATTATCAAGTGACCCTTTCGGGGTCTACACACTTACCAGACCTTAAGAAAGCTGGAGGAGAAGAGACGATGGCATCAGGTGAGCTGGCCATTTCAAATTGTTGACTCTAATCATAAGCATCGCAGGCTAAACTACAGCAATTTTCAAAACTGTTTAGTGAAGGTTAGAAGCAATCAGCGTTAAATTAATTGAAAGCAGTGTCAGCAGTTATTAACATAATGCAGTGTGCAACAAAGGCAATAATTGAGGTTCATTATAATTTTATTTTCTTTTTAATGACTTGAAAATTTGATTTTCTTTGCTTTGATAAATTACATTTGCTTATATGGATGAGGCAGGAAATATATAATATCCACTTATTAAACATTACATAAGTGTAGCATCCTCTATCCAGCAGTGAAGTGATTATGCTACTATGTAACAATGCTCAGAACTTTGCAGTGCCATCTATCTCAGAGTCAGGTTAGCCCAAGTTTCAAACTAAGCTCAGTTTATATATTCTTCTAAAAGTAACAAACAGAATCAGGTTGATTGTTTTTAAAGACATAGGAAGTAAATGATTCATTCAATAAACTTTATAGTCAACACCTTACAGAGTTAGAACCTGAAACCTCAACTAATTTGGAGGAATGACTTCAAATGGTATCTCTTTTACAACCATGATATAAACATACACTAACATCGAACATTTATACTATGCACTTAACTACTTTGCACATGAAACTGGACTTAAGTGACTGCATTCAACAAAAGTTAAATAAAATCTGACTTTTTTTTCCTCAAGAAAGAGAAGGTAGGTTTTCAGAGCTTACTGTTATGACATGCAATTCAGAGAAAATAAAGCCTGGAGAAGAAAATAAACCCTATATGCTTAAGAGAAAAGAGAAATGCTGTAAAATAGATGTTGAAGGCAGAGCTCAGTTCCCTGTAAGAAAACTCAGGTTACTCTCTTTGACCAGATATTATCAATCCAATTAACACTTTTTATAGCCCAGGTAGACACATTGTTAACGGTCAATCAATATTTCAATATGACACAAAAATTTTAAGAAGCGTGAAACAGAAATATATGTGACTATTCCAAGTAAGTACACTGACTTTGAAATGTACTAGGGACTACTTGTTAAAAAATTCTCTCAGACTTTCATGGTAGTTCTGCAATAACCTAAGTAAATGGTGCAGAACTTTTTAAATAAGGTTTAAAAACAATGAAATTGGCAACAAAGATTGAATGAATTTCTCCTGTATGATTCATGAAATTAGATACTTTTCTTTAAATTAAAAAAAAAAAAGGCAAACTACACAACAGACAACTAAGAACTTCATAAATTGGAAAAACCCCAAACATAATGGAGTATATTAGCTGAGAAAAAAAAAAAACTCTCAATATCAGTGCAAATGCAGAACTGGTTTTCTGAGGACTATGCCTTTCCTTATTTAACATTAGCATCTCTCAACAATATAGTAATGACAATCCTTTAAAAGGAAAGATTCTTAATTGAACACTTGTCATTCCACCCATCTTTTCCGTTTATAGGCACACTTTGAGCTCAAGATTATATCCAGCCAGCCAGAAATAAGGGAAGTTTCAATCCTATCTAGAGGAGTGATCAGCCACAAGTGCTAACTTCAAAGTCGTGACTTTGCAATTTGAACAAGTCAGTTCAGGACACTTCCAACTGTTGTAACTGCCTGCGCAGCGTCTTCTGACCTCGGCAGCTTTGGATTTGGGAGGCACAACCGGGAACTGTGAGTCCTGGGGCCACTTGCCCAGGGAAAGGGCCTGCTTCCTTCTGAGCCCTAAGCATGCTCAACGTGACCCCCTTCACAGCCTAAGGCCCTGTCCCCCCCCAACCGATTTGTGCCACATAAATAACTCGCAGAACTTGTGAAGAACGTAGAAGGGAGATACGAAATAAGGCAACACTTTTCTGCTGCCAGTTTTCTAGGACCAGATCATACTCACATCTAAGAATGAAGCTATCTGATTTTTGAGGGAGGACGCACTCTCCCAGGAACCTGGCTGCCGCCTGATTTCTAAAGAGTAAGACTCCAGGCTTAGTAGATACCCCCACCTACTTTCCGAGGGGGAACACAGACGAAACAGCGTTGGGGAAAAACACATGTAGTAAAGTTCGGGCCACCACCACTTGGCGCGGGTGGGGGTAGACATGAGGAGGAAGGCCAGGGACCGCAGTCTGCTTTCTAAGGGGACACACGCGGGCACAGGTTCAACTCCAGGACCCCCAACAGCCTCCCGCCCAAGACGCTTGAAGGGGAGCACCACCCGGGTGCGGGGGAAGAGGGTGGCGTTCCAGCCAGCCAAACCTGAGCGCTTGACCCGGGCTCTTCGCTCCAACACCTTCCAGTTCACTTCAGCCATGAGCCCCGCCGCCCCCACAACCGCTCTCGGGCCGCCGCCTTGGCCACCGCCCCCGGGGCCGCCTGTCAGCTCCGCCCGGCCGGCCCCGCCCCCCCCCCCCCCCCCCCCCCCGCGCGACACTGTCGAGAGGCGCTCCGGCCGGAAGTGAGCGCAAGGGAGATTTTCAACCTAGCTTCGCGGCCTCCCAAACGTCAGAGGTGTAGCTCTAGGGGAGAGTGAGAGGAGAACCGGTGGCGGCTCGTACGAGTGTCGGGGCTGTGCGGTTTCTCTCTCGGCCGGCGGCACGGTGCTTTCCGGCTGCCGTCAAGCGCGGCACTGGGCCGGCGGGCGGGGACCGAGGGGCTGCCATGGCGGCGGCGGGCCGGCTGCCGAGCTTCTGGGCGCTGCTGGCGCCGCTGCTTGGGGGGCTCGCGCTGCTGGGAGTCGGGCCGGTCCCGGCGCGGGCGCTGCACAACGTCACGGCCGAGCTCTTTGGGGCCGAGGCCTGGGGCACCCTGGCGGCCTTCGGAGACCTCAACTCCGACAAGCAGACGGACCTCTTCGTGCTGCGGGAAAGTCAGTGCTTGCCCGGCCCTCCCTCTGTCCGCTGTCCCTGTGCCCCTCCCGGTGTTCCCACACCCCCTAGCCCGGATGGCCGGTCCTCCTGCATTTCCCAGCCCTTCTTTCCCAACCCTGTCTCTCCTTTTATTTCCAGCATCCTTTGCAGCTTGCCTGTTTTCTCCATCTTTTCCAGCCCCGGGTGCTGGCCCGGCCACCCCACAGTTTGATCTACCCACAAGAGCCCTAGAAACACCCCAGGGTTTTTTGTTGTTCCTGAGATGCCTGCGGCCTTCACCCCAGTACCCTCTCTTCCCTGTAGAATCACCTGCTTTCCCAAGTCCTTCCTGATTCCCAGGAGTCTTTGTAGCTTCCCTCTGCCTTCCCTCCCAAAGCCCCTTCATTCCTTTCTGCTTTACTTCCTTCAATCTTCCTTCCCCTTTAATGAATTGGAAAACATGTAACTTGACAGTTTCTTCTCCTACCTCCTCATTTGCCTTATTCGCCAGCCCCTCCCTTTTTCAGGGTCCCAGCTTTCTTTGAAGCTACTGTGCCCCCACTCCAGTGCCCTAAACACTTCACAGCTCACACAAGCATTTTGCGGGGACCATTGTTAAACCCAGTGTCTCCTTGGGAAAAGATTGTCAAACTGCAGATTTTTCTCCCTCCTGAGCTATCTAGTCTTATGTGCACCTGAACTTTTCCTCAGTTTGGTCACCACCCTAATCTTCCAAATCTCTGCTTTCCTTGTCAACTTGAGGTTTTAGGAGTTCTTTGCTTTAACCATCACTGAAGAAACTTTATTGTAAATCTTGATGTTGACATTGGGTATTAAATTTTTGTATGACTATTAGGAAAAATAGTGAATATACCAAAGTTTAAAAATTATTTACTTTTTTAAAAAATAAATAAATTTGAGTAGGGTCTTAGCCTTTTGAAATACACACAAAACTGGGTAGATCAAGGCCACCAAGGAAGGAGGTGAAGCAGGTTTATACAGAGTTTAACTAACAGGATCTTGGTCCAGGTTTCTTGTGGCTCTTACCAGTGTACCAGAGCCTCTTGTGGACTCTGGATAGTTTTCCTATTTTTGTATGACTATGTATTTATTGCAAGAAGGGTACATACTGCCAAACCTGTACCTACTCCATCCAAACTGGATACAGAGACTCTCCTCTTAACTTTAAAGATGGCTTGGGTTTAATTAAACAATTTCAAAAGTCTGTTCCAGTGAGTTCTCATGAATGCATCCACTGAGTTCCAGTGCATCACTTGGGTGATAGTTCCATAGAAGCCACAAGAGGAGGGCCTTGGAGGACTCAACTTTTTCTTAAATATGTAATCATGTCCTTGTTACTAGTCAGACACCTACAGTAGGAGTTCCTGTTTCCTGGTGCAATGCATCTGTGTGATAAACTAAACAGCTTTATAAGAGGTCATGTTGGTAGGTCTGGGGAGACAGGCTTGACATATACTATAGTTAAAAGGCATGTTCTTTATATGGTTCTTTTAAGTCACCAGATCTGATTCCTGGCAAAAGCCATTGGCCTCGGTTTGTTTTGACCAACTGCGTTTTCCCTGTTCATCCTTCCTGTTTCTGTGCCACTTTTTTTAACACTGAATTTGTGATATTCTGTTAGGTATTCCCATTCCATCAGACAAGTAGGACTCACCTTGAAAGGGCAGAGGAACTGGAGTAAAATAAGGTTTTTTGTTAATAACAGAACCCAGAAAGCTTTTTGTAACCACTAATTGGAGGTATTACCTGGAAATATTTCTCTAATAACGTATATTCACTTCTTTTAGGAAATGATTTAATCGTCTTTTTGGCAGACCAGAACGCACCCTATTTTAAACCCAAAGTAAAAGTGTCCTTGAAGTAAGTACAAATGTATCTGTTCCTGTAAAAACAATCATTATTCTAATGATTGATATGCAATAGCTAGTTGGATTGTCTTTGAAATCAATTTTACTCAATTGTGTTGACAGAAAACCACTGGTGATGAGGTGTGAGTAGCAAGTAATTTGTTAGGAAAAATAGTGAATATACCAAAGTTTAAAAATTATTTACTTTTTTAAAAAATAAATAAATTTGAGTAAATCAGGTCTGTTCCTGCATAAACACCCTTCATTCTCTTGCAATCTAATACCCCTTCTTGAATGTGTTGGAGATTATCCCTCATCCTGAGTGTGCACATGGGAGCACCTCATTCACAGGCTCATCAGGTCAACTATGTGTTGAGAGTGGGAGGGGGAAATTTGCACTGGGAAAAGGTCAGTGACCTCTGTTCTAATTTCTTTTTGTCTGACTAGTAGGTGGTGGGTTTTTTAAGGTTTATTTTGAAGAAATTTAAATCAAGCTGAATTTTGTAAATGTTCAAATAATAGTTCTTATTTTTATTTTACGTGACTGGCATTGCCTGAAACTCCGTGATCATCATCAATAGTGAGCCAGCACAGTTTTGAAACATCAAGAAGCAAGGATTGATTGATGACTGGTTCAAGGAAGAAAACATGAGTTAGTGCAGACTAAAGTGGCACCTTGTAGAAAGTTACAGGATTTCAGTGACCTTCGGTATAATTTAGGTGAGGGTTTTCAAGTTTGGGGACACAGTGTTAGCAAGAGATGGCAGTACGCATGTTGTGAAGTGGAGGTGGAAAGATTTACCTAACAGAAGTGGACAGTATACTTTGGAGAGGTACGGACCAAGAAGATGAGATCAGGGCAGACTAGGAACCTTTATAAATATCACAAAGAGTTTGAACTCAATCCCATGAAAAGTGGGGAATCATTATAGGTTCTTGTTTAAAGGAGCAATGAAGAAAATGGTATTTTAAGTTGATTTAATTGTTAACCATGTACAGGATGAATTGGTTTGTAGAAAGATAAGAGATTACTAAGGAAACAGTTTAAAAAAATATGTAAGTCCCTTTGTGGGCTAATGACTGCTCGGACTGTACAATATTTAAACTCAGACATATGTTTAAAAAAAAAATGGCCTTGAGTTAGAACATTGAGAGGAAAGTTTTAAATGGACAAACAGGAACTATCCCTCTTGAGAAATTTTCCTAGTACTGGCTGTCAGCATGCTTGGAGTGGGCGGGGAACAGAAGTTGATAAATATTATATACAGGAAATGACCTGCTTAGAAGTGATTTTTCTTGGAAAGAAATGTTTGAACTACAAAGGACTAGGGTTCCACCAAGTTTAAAAAAAAAAATCCCAATTCGTTTAATTTTCTTTGATTAATGCAGTGTTGTTTTATATACTATTAAAATTTAGAAACTTGTTTTTATTTTGTTTAGAATATTTTTCAAAGAAAAAACAACTCTCCTTCACTCTTTTCTTCCCCTATTCCCCTGTTCTTCTCTCAGATGGAACCACTTATAAAACCTTCAGGTATTTTTTCTGAGGTTTATTTCCATATTTTAAAATAAGCATTTACACTGTAATTTCTTGAGTAATTATCTTCTTCTCTTGGATTTTTGTTAGCATAGATGAGGGTTTGCCATCTTTAAATTAGCCCCATCATCTCAATATCATTATATCATATTTTTAGCTAAATCAGTAAACATCATTTACATTTTGACCATGTAGATTGTATGCACTTCAGAACCGACCAGTACACAGTGATTTCATTTCTGTAGAGTTTTTCCTCCTGGAGTAAAGATTGATTTTTAAAAAATCAATTGCATAGTTTTCTATGTACCTATCCTTAATTTCTTGGTAGATGTTCCATCATATTGGCCGAATACCTATTGTTCATTTTTGTTTTCCCCTTTGAGTCCTCTACTTCTACCCAATCTGGATTCATTCTTTAAGCCTCCTGCAAGGTTAGTATTTGGGGATTTTCCCTTTGTCATTCTTTGTTGGATCCCTCTTTCTTGGATCCTGTGCCATTTTATTCTTCGCTTCTTCATTAACTTCACTGGAGTGCATCCTTCAGGAAATTCCTAAGAAAGAATGTATGTGTTCTCCTTCCATGTCCCCAATTTTTTTTTATTTTTAATACTTTGGTTGGCCTATAGTCTTCTAGCTTCGTGGGGTGCTATTTTAAAATCCAGTGCTTTTTTTTTCTCCTAATCCTTCTAATGTGACTTTATTTTTCCTTTTGGAAGCTTTTAGGGTCTCTTCTTTATCCCTTTTGCAGTGATATTTCATGATGATGTGTCTTGATATAGATTATTTTTCATTTATTACACTGGGTATTAAGTGGGCCCCTTCAAACTGGAGGCTTCTATCCTTGGGGGCTTTTTGAAATGTTCTTATTTCTTTAGTAATTTTTTTATTCTATTTCAGGAATTCTTATCAGTTTGTTTTTGGACCACCTTTATTCTTTTATTTTATTTGTGTTTTTGTCATTTCATTTTGTTTTCCTTTCCAGGAGGTTTTCTCATTTTTATTTGAAGCCTGCTATTGAATTTTTGGTTAGTGGTAATATTTTTTATCTCCAAGAAGTTTTCTTTGTTCTCTTATTATTCTTTCCTCTTAACATGCTGTTCCTTTTTTGTTTTATAGACATACTTCCTTCTCTTATGTCTTCAAGTGTAGATTTAAGGTTTTGTTATTCCCCTTACTATCTCTCTTTTCTTCAGATTCCTTATTGCTATTTGTTTTGGCTCTCTTTAATATTCAGTTTTCTTCAAAAAGCAGGTGTATCATATTTAATAGTATGGCAATAAAGAGCTGATTGGAAACTCTTTGCATGGTAGGACTTGTCTCCTGTCTCTTGCCCTGTGGCAAGACTGACATCCAAGGAATAGGGTAGAGCTGGGGGCAAGGGTCAAATTGTTCTTTCTGTAGACTTACCATTAATTCCCTGTTTTTAGCTTAAGTCCCAAACCTTACCCTCTGCTGTAACTTAAATCTGTAATGCCTGGTTAATAAACTGCTTGGTTCTTGTCTTGCTGAGAAAGAGAGACAAGGGACCATCACTCACAATACAGACTTTCAGATAAACCTGTTTTCAGCCTTCTGTATCACCCTTATCTTTCACAATTTCTGATGACTGCAAATTCTGAGCCTCTCAGGTATTCTTCTGGGCAAAAGCTTTCCTTCTTAAGCCTTTTTCTTCAAACATTTTAGCTTATAGTTTCCTTGTCCTCATAAGTCAGTTAGCATTCCCTGCATTCCCTATCTCCCTTTATGATCTCTTTGTTTTTGAGGGTTATATTTTTTTTAATTCATTCTGTATCATTTTAGTGGGTTCTTTGAAAGAAGAAAAGATAAACACATATGTCAATCTCGTATCTTTAAACCTTCTACTTCCTATTTTTACAGCCATAAAGAAGCTGGGCATTTGTGGCTATATAACCTAATCAGGTTATAGACAGGTATTACTGCCAAATAAGTTCAATATGTGTTCCTGGGTATGCATCTGTAGGCACATGCACATGAAGAGACCTCCACAGTTAGATACAGTTTGCTACATAGTAGCATGGGTGGTTGCTATATCATTTTTAAAGACCAGGTATTTTCATGGAAAAGTTAAAGTATTGTTGGAATTATTTGAGGAAACTAGTATTACCAAAACGATTTTATCATAATGAAGATCAGTTTTAGAGGCTGACAGAATTTGAATTTCAGCTATTCCACTTAGCTATTAGCTAATTAGCTAGTTAGTTGTTGGCTTTCAGCTTTAGCTTTTTAATTGTTTCAAACCTCCATTTCCTAGTCAGTTCAATGGGAATGATAATTCAGGTGATGAAAATTAAATTATCAGTTAATAGCTATTAAGCATTGATGAAATGTATAGGACAGAATAGGTAGATGCATTATGATGAAACTATTGTTTTTCTTCAGTCCGCTTAACCTTGCTTAACTTTTCAGTATTTTTCTTATTTTCACCTTAAATAAAACCTGTTATATATATTTTTAGATTCTTGATGCCATTTACAAAATAGTTATCTCTAGTCTATTGGAAAACTTGCTGTCTTGCTATTTGCTCTAAGTGGAATTAAATAAAGATTGAACTTAAGGCCTATTTTTTGGTTGGGTCATTCAAACATTAAGACAAGACATGTTTTAAGTTTTCAAAGTTAATATAAATAATTTCAGAATTATTTCATTATTAAAATATAAAATTAAGTATGTGTGTTTTGATAGCATATTGCCAAGTTTGATAAAAAGAACTTATTTACCATTGTGAATCTTGAATATTTTTCAGAAATAAAATGATTACTTAATCCTCACATCTGCATTAAACCCAAAATTAAGTATTTTACAAATTTAACCTTTTAACTGATAAAATGGCAGTGATACCCCTTGTTGCCTTAACAATTGATTATGAGCCTCTATTTCTTATAAACCAGCCAAATGCATTGGTGTCCCTGACAAAAGAACTAAGTAAAAGGACTATATTGGCTAGTGTAAGAACATAAAACTGTTCTTTCTTTTGAAATATTTCAGATTTTTGTCTCTACAATCATCCTGAATTATTTTGTAGATCAAAGAGGCCTAAATACATGAAGGATGATAAGAAATTAAAGAAGAGAATGAAATGAGAATCAGTTCTATGATTTTAAATTTTGCATTGAAAATATCTGTGTGTAGTACAAACATAGAGATGTCCTTTTCTATTATAGCTTGACTAGATACCTTAAAATGTGTGTTTCTTTTAGGAATCACAGTGCATTGATAACAAGTGTAGTCCCAGGGGATTATGATGGAGATTCACAAATGGATGTCCTTCTTACATATCTTCCCAAAAATCATGCCAGCAGTGAATTGGGAGCTGTTATCTTCTGGGGACAAAATCAAACATTAGGTGAATTTGTTTTTTAAGAATTTTTAATATTTATCATTGGATATTAAAGGAAGACTATGCCTGTTATTCCTAGGTAAATATAACAAAATTATTGTTCTGAAATCAGTTCAGTAATGAATTTCTTAAGAGTCAGTAATGGCCTGTAAAAACATTTTTAAAAGTCATATTTCTGATTTTTCTTTTTCAACCCAGGACTAGTCTGAGGTCAGTTCCAGAGAACAGATTCCACTCTTGCTAGCTTTAGGAAGAGAGAGATTTATTAAAGGGTTTTATGGCCTACATAATTACTGGGATAGCTGTAGAACAGACTCTAGGTTGAACTTTCAGGAACAATCCTCAAAGCCATCAAGCATGGCTTTTTACCGTGAGAACACTGCCAGTTGCACCACAGCTGCTAGAATGACACTGTCTGCCGTGACCCTCAGCAGCCAGGGGGATGCCCTGCACCCTGCCTCTTGAGGCTTTAGTGACCAGACACTGAAGTAGAACTCCTGCCTCCCAGAACTCAGAGTGTATCTGAGAGTGTATCTGGTTGGCAAGGCTTACATTTTATTCAGAATCTCAGATGCAGGGATAGGTGAGAAATGCTATTGTGGGTTTCTAGTCTCCCCATTATAGGAAAACACAAAAAGGTCGGAGTGGAGGTTGAGAGTCAGTCTACCATATCCACCCGAAAACCTTCAAGACTTACCTGAAAAGCCAATTAATTATACCCAAACAGATAACTGTTCATGGACCAGATTTCAAGGCAGGGTAGAAGGGCTTTAGTTGTGTTTTCTGTAACATTTGAGAACATAAGCAGTAGACTCAGTACTTCAAATTCATTCAGTCAGTAAATATCTAAAGAAATAGTACCATGTGAAAAGCATTTCATGTATGTAAGCATGGACATTTTAGAGTCAAGTACTTTTGTGCATGTTGTCAACTGCTTTAGTGCTAAATTGTATTTACAGAAGACTCACCTAAGAGATTTTTAGATTGAAGCCTCTAAAGAAAGTTATTGTAATGGTGCTCTTAACTATAGAATGAACCCCAGTATTTTGTCCTTACAAACTTGATGTCCATTAAGTTATAGTGTCTTGTTAATAGTAGTAGTTGGAATTAATTATAGATGAATCTTGAAAAGAATAAAGGTATTTTACCCCAAGTGTAGATATCGAAAATAATATAAAGTGCCTGCTGATTTATATATTTTCTCTCTATACAGATCCTAACAATATGACTATACTCAATAGGACTTTTCAAGATGAACCACTAATTTTGGAGTAAGTATGTGCTTGCTTCCCTTTGAATGATTTTAAACTAACAAACATAAAATTTCTCATATAAGAGACTACTTTGCAAAGTAGCATTGACACTAAATTCATTCTCCCTTTGAAACTGATAGAGGCTTATACTCTTGACTATATGACATTTACTTGCCATGATGGAGGAAAGAGAAAAATGAAATTCAATATTTTGGAAAGAGGAAGAAATTTGTGTTCTTGTTTCAGTAGCTTTCCATGTGTCCATTATGGATCTATGTTGATTGTAGCCATGTCATTACTCAAAAGAATTAAGGTACTGTTTTAGGGTAATACTGTTAGTGCTTGATTGACAGAATGCTATGGGCTCTTCTCCAGAGATTTAGAAAAATGTCTGTATTAAGGAGAAACTTACCTTTTTTTAAAGCTCTTCTTTAGTGTTATCATTTATTTCTCAAAATACACTCATGTACTAGGATAAGTGTCATCCAAATTCCTGTCAGGACATTTGGTAATGATACAGAGATCATTGGGGGAGCTAAAGCGATGTACAGCCACTTTCTTATTTCCACTGCTGCCTTTCGTACAGTTATTAAAATAATAGTCCTGTATCAATACGTCAGTGGCCCTTAGAAGTCTCAACTATAAATTCATGGATTAATCTTCTTAAAGGCCCTCAGCTTGATTGCTTTCATAGTTGTGTATTTTTTCATTGTTGTTGCAATATATAATGGCCAGTATGAATTTTTACACCAGCTGGGGATTACTTTTGTGGGTTATTTCTCCTAAACCCACCTAACTACATCGGTTGGGTCTCAAATAAGTGCTGTCTTCTTACCACTCAGGAATAGATGAGGTTATGCAGAAACTAAAGATGACCCTAACATTTCACAACAAAAGTTCATCTCTTGCTTACGCTGCCTGTCTAGTGTGGGTCAGTGATAGGCTCTGTGCCATCACTCAGTCAGGTGTCAGAGGCCCCATTATCTGTGGAGCTGGACCACCTGAAAGCCATGTTCCTCTCCTTGCCACTGCCAAGCTTAAAGCAGGCTGGAGGGTCCAGTAATAAATAATAAACCCTTTTGCCTGGAAGTAACACATGTCTAACACTCTGCTAACATTTTATTGACTACAGCAGAAACTGGTGAGCATTGTGATGTTGACCACACCTCCCAAAGGTTATTTTCCTTTTAAAGCTAGAACATGAGAATTTTACAAAATAGCTGCTTAATGTTTTTAATGTTTTCTTTTCAGCTTCAATGGTGATTTAATTCCTGATGTATTTGGTATTACAAATGAATCCAGCCAGTCACAGATACTATTGGGAGGGTGAGTAAATATGATTATAACCATGTCATTAATTGTACTTATTGCTGGTACAGGATCTGTGTGTCTATGTGAACTGATTGCTTTAACCATTAGGAGAAAACTCAGCTCATTGGAAATCCTTGCTCTTAAAGATTTTTAAAAGGGCATTTGGTTGACATATAAGCTTTCTCAAACAGTTTAGGATTTGATCTGCAACTGCTCTCTAGGTAGAGCCAGCTTAATCCATTTATCCCTTTGGAAATTAGAGATATAAACTTTACAGGTCCCCATTTGAATATTGGTTCTTTAGATGTTTTTAGGAAAAATTTAAATAGGATAGCCGCAGTCTTAATTGAATTCTCCACCTTAGTCATGGTAGCTCTGAGACTTTTACTGATAAGCCTGTTCCTTCTCCCTTTTGTTTGTTCAATGAGCAATCAATAATTGCCTGAGAATGTAAACACTCCTTCTCTGGGCTCTGGAAACTTTTCTGTGTGTACTTTATTCTTGACCAATATGTGTGCTAGGATTCTCTTACTACCCATGCATGCTGCTCTTTTGAAAAACTATATCGCTCGGCATCAGGGAAATCCAAATCAAAACCTCAATGAGATACCACCTCACACCAGTCAGAATGGCTCAAATTAACAAGTCAGGAAATGACAGATGTTGGTGGGAACGCAAGCTGGTGCAGCCACTCTGGAAAACAGTATGGTGGTTCCTCAAAAAGTTGAAAACAGAGCTACCATACGATCCAGCAATTGCACTACTGGGTATTTACCCCAAAGATACACATGTAGGGATCCGAAGGGGTACGTGCACCCTGATGTTTATAGCAGCAATGTCCACAATAGCCAAACTATGGAAAGAGCCAAGATGTCCATCGACAGATGAATGGATAAAGAAGAGGTGGTATATATATACAATGGAATATTATGCAGCCATCAAAAGGAATGAAATCTTGCCATTTGCAACGACATGGATGGAACTGGAGGGTGTTATGCTGAGCGAAATAAGTCATTCAGAGAAAGACAT
>NW_028064286.1:0-8203 GCF_054177405.1 Leptonychotes weddellii
ATCTCACACCATGGAGACCACAGGGGAATCTGTGGGGCTTAACCACTCAGAATCTCACTGTGACAGAGAAGAGGGGAAGGACCTGCAATGACCAGCACACAGATCTTGGTAAACCAAGTTCATACCTGTAGTGCCCAAGGAGTAATCCCAAACAATAGTTTTGCTCATCTGCAGAAATAAGTGAGGGATGCATTCTGACCAGGAAACTTGGTAGGGTGTAGATTTGCCTGACTGAGATCCTTAAATGGGGAGTTTTGCCAGCACAGCCTGGTTTGCCCAGTGCCGATGCCCAGGAGTCACAGGCCCACCAGCTGTGGAGAGTGACTCCCAGATTTATTTGACCAGAAGGCCTGGTAACAACTCCTGGATGCAGTGCAGCCCAGCAACACTTGAACCAAGATGTAAGGGGAACTGATTGCCTCCAGAGCAAAGCTAGTAGCTGGAAGAGCGGCTTCCAGGGTGCTATGCACAGGGAGGAGAATAAATTCATAGGCCAAGCTGAGGGTACCTCTCAGCCCCTCTGAACTGGAGTTCCTGTTTGGGAAATTGATAAAAGCCTGAGGTAACCCCTCCCCTTGCCACCCAGGCAAGGTACTGAGTCACCATGCAACTGGCTGGGGCTCTCATTAAGACAACACAGAGCTGTAAGAACTTCAGAGCTCTTTCCCCCACAGCACCAGAGCAGGGAATCTAATTGTAGCCCTGCTCTTAATTCAATTTAGCCTTCAGCCAGTCTGACCAGGGACCCTAAAAAGATCACTTGGGAAGCTGTGAAGGTCATTCAATAGCCTTAAATACAGTGGCACTAGAACAGAGAGCACAGCTATGGCTTCCCCTGTCTACAGAGAAAAACCAGTGGCTCATCTGACTAGGAAATTCAGTGCACACAAAAGCCTAATTCAGGCCTTTGAAATGAGGTCTGGACTTGCAACCTTGTCAGGGCCTGGAAGCTATCCATAGCCTCATCTGCTACTGAATAGAGTACCCATTCCTAATGATCTCTGACCATAGAGGAAAAGCTCTCAGTTTTTCCCCATTAAGGAGGATATAGCTATGGGTCTTTCATATATGGCCTTAATTATGTTGAGGTATGTTCCACTTATAGCTACTTTCTTGAGGGTTTTTATCAAGAATCCATGCTATATTTTGTCAAATGCTTTCTCTACATCTATTGAAAGGATCATATGGTTCTTACCCTTTCTTTTATTAAAGTGGTATATCATGTTTCTTTCATGTATCACATTTCTTTGCTTGTTATGGATCTGTTCAAATTTTCTATTTCTTCCTATTTCAGTTTTGGTAATTTGTATGTTTCTAGGGGTTTGTCCATTTCTTCCAGATTGCCCAGTTTGTTAGCATATAAGAGCATCCATTCATGGTAACAAAAACTCTTAACACATCAGACCTATTAGAAACATCTCAACATAATAAAAGCCATATATGACAAGTCTACAGCTAATATCACATTCAATAATGAAAAGTTGAAAGATCATGAAAAAGACAAGAGTGCCCATTCTGAGCACTTTCAGTCAACTTAGTACTGGAAGTCCTAAATAAAGCAATCAGGCAAGAAAAGTAAATAAGAAGTATCAGAATTGGAAACAAGTAAAATTGTCTATTTCATATGGTATGGCTTTATATAGAGAGAAAATCATAAAGACTCAACCAAAATAAACTGTTAGATACAACCAATAAATTGAAGCTGAAATTACAAAATTAACGTAGAAAAATTAGTGCTTCCATACACTAACAAATTTCTGGGGAAAAAAAAAAAAGGAATCTATGCCATTTAAAATAGCATCAAAAATAAAATACTTAGGAATAAAACTAACCATAAAGGTGAAAGATCGGTACTCTGAAAACTAGAGGACACTGATGAAAGGAATCGAAGACAACATGAATGAATGGACAGATATCCCCTGTTCATGGAATTGAAGAATTTATATTTTAAAATGTCCATACTACAAAAAGCCATCTATAGATTCAATGCATTCCCTACCCATATTCCAATGCCATTTTTATAGACATAGAAAAAACACTCCTAAAATTTATATGGAGCCACAAAAGATGAATAGCCAAAGCAATCCTGGAAGAAGAAAGCATGAGGCAGCACACCTCCTGATTTCAAGCTCTACTCTAATCCTATTGACATGTCCAAGTCATCAAAACAGTATGACAGTAAAATAAACAAATAGATCAATGGAAAAGTATCAAGAGCCCAAAAATAAACCCAAGCACATACACTCTACTTATTAGACAAGAGTGCCAATAACACTCAAAGGAGAAAAAAATTAATCTCTTTAAGTAATGGTCCTGGGATAGCTTAACATTCCCATGTAAAAGAATAAAACTGGACACATACACTACTCAAAATATTAACTTTAAATCAATTAAAGACTTAAATGTGAAACTTGAAACCACGAAACTCCTACAAAAAATATAGGAATAAAGCTCCTTGACATGAGTGTTGATAATAATTTTTTGGATATGACACCTAATGCAGTAGGAAACAAACCACAAAGAAGGGGAAGTACATCAAACTAAAAAGCTTCCACAGAGCAAAAGGAACAAACAATGAAGTGGAAAAAAATCTTTGCACACCATATGTTTAGTAAGGTTATAATATCTAAAATATATTAAAATCTCATACATATTAATAACAACACACACACACACCCAAGAAAGAATGGGCAAAGGACCCTCATTGATATTTCTCCCAAGAATAAACATGAAAAGAAACAGGTACATGAAAAGAGGGTCAATATAGCCAGTAGGGAAATGCATATTAAATTCACAATGAGGTATAACCTCATGCCTCTTAGAATGTTGATCATCAAAAGGACAATAGATAACTAATGCTGGCATGGATGTAGAAAAATGGGAATCCTTGTGCAATGTTGGTTGGATTGCAAATTGATATAGACACTATGAGAACAATATGTAGAGTCCTCAAAAAATTAAAAATAGAATTACCATATGATCCAACAGTTCCAGTTTAGGGAATATATCCAAATGAAACAAACACTAACTTTAAAAGATATGTACACTGCCATGTTCAGAGCAGTATTATTTACAGGAGTCAAAACATGAAAACAACCTAAGAGTCCATTAGTGTCATTCATGGATAAAGAAATTGTGGAGGGTGTGTATACACATACACACACACACACTTATATATATATGTGTATGTGTAGGGGTATATATACACATAAAACACACACACACACATATATATATACATATATATAAAAACACACAAGGAATATTAGCCATAAAATATTAGGAAATACTACCATTTGTGACAGTATGGTTGGACCTGGGAAACATTAATCTGAGTGAAATAAGTCAGAGAAAGACAAAGACTTATGATTTTACTCAGACATAGTATGTTAAAAATGAAACTCACAGAAAAATAGATCAAAGTTGTGGTTACCAGAGGCAGAAGGTGGAGGGAGGGTACAATGGATGAAGGTGATCATAGGTACAAACTTCCAGTTTAAGATAAGTAATAGGGTATGAAGTATAAAATGAATAATATAGTGTATACTGTGTATGATATATAAGTAGGTTATTAAGAGTTTAAATCCTGGTTGGGTCCAAGATGGCAGAGTAGAAACATCATGAACTCATTCCATCCCACAGATCCAACAAATATACAAATATATATGGAGTACTTTTCTCTGAAAAATACAAAAAACTAGATGAACAGAATTTTCACAAAAAGAAAAAAAAGGACAACAGTAATATGGGTAGGGGAGGCAGAGCAACTCCCAAAAATGCCTTCCCTAGTCACAGCCATCTACAAGTGAGAGGAATCTCAAAAATATGGAACTTTTCCCTAAATGAATAGTTTGTGCTCTATACCAAGTACTGCAACCCTTAGATCCTGTATGAAATGAGCTTCCTAAATGATGAACTTTGAAAATCAATGGAAATTTGTCCAGGAAAACCATATAATCTTAGGGAATGGAGAATATGCTCTTAAAGGGCTCACAAACAGACTACAGACTAATTCATCCTGGAATGCAGTGCAAAAACACTTTGTAAAGCACCTAGACCCTATGTGAAGAAGATCCACTTTTGTTAAAGCACCTGCCACAGAGGCAGGTAACCATTGGGATTTTTCTCTGGGAGCAAAGACACTGGCAGGCACCATATTTGCAACTTCATCTGACCTTGCTAATGTCTGTGCTGGTGCATGCCAATTGGAACTATCCCTCTAACCTATTAGAGTAAGTGCGTAGAGTCAGTTCAGAACCCCACCCAACCCCCACAGCACAAATGCATATCACAAGAGGGTTGGGTGACAGCCAGACCACCTCTGTGCCCCATTAGAGCCACAAATCAGAACCAGGCTGAGTGACAGCTCTCCTTAATCCCATTTCACTGTTTGGCTGGGCAAAAGCCCTACCACCCTCCAACCATAGTACTGCACCAGGCCAGGTGCCAGCCCTGCCTACCCCATGTCTCAGTGAAGCCACATGTCATGGCTGGCCAGACACCAGCCCTGCCCAACCCTGCAATGTGTATGTGGCCTCACTACAGCAGATGGGCATGCTCAGCCCATACAGGATATGCCCTTTCACTGCCTAGCTCTGGTGGTCAGAGAGGATTGTGCTCTTGGGATCTATATGACATCTCCTACATGAGGCCACTCCTCCAACACTAGGAGAGTTAGTTGATTTGCCTGATAACAAAGAAACATACACAGCGTGTTAGGGAAAATGGGAGACAGAGGACTTTGTTCCAAATGAAAGAACAAAACAAAACATCAGAAATAGATCTTAATGAAATGAAGATCAACAATCTACCTGATGAAGAATTCAAAGTAATGGTAATAAAGATAGTCTCTGAACTTGGGAGAAGAATGTATAAACACCGTTAGATCCTGAAGAAAGAGTTAGGAGATACAAGTTTTACATAGAAGTTAAGAGGTGAAGACTACAAAAACTTAACTGAGCATTACTCTAGAAGGATTCAACAGTAGACTGGATGAAGACAAAGATCAGACCAGTGCTAGAAGACAAAGCAATAGATTTCATGCAGACAGAGCAACAAAAAGAAAAAAGAATTTTTAAAAATAAAGAAAACTTAAGGGACTTTTGGCACAATATCAGGTGTACCAACATTTGTATTATAAGACTCCCAGAAGAACAAGGGGCCAGAAAACTTGGTTGAAAAAATAATTGCTGAAAACTTATCTAGAGATGAAAAACAAAAATTCAACTCTGAGAAGCCCGGAGAGTTCCAAGTAAGATAAAGCCAAAGACATCTGCATGAAGACACTTTAAAGTGGTAAAAGTTAAAGAGAAAATCTTAAAAGCAATAAGAGAAAAACAATTTATTATATACAAGGGAATCCCCATAAGGGATCAACAGATTTTTTTAGCAGATATCTTGCAAGCCAGAACAAAGTGGCACAAAATACTCAAAGTGCTAAAAGAAAAAATTTCCAGGGGCGCCTGGGTGGCTCAATCGTTAAGCGTCTGCCTTTGGCTCAGGTCATGATCCCAGGGTCCTGGGATCGAGCCCCACATTGGGCTCCCTGCTCCGCGGGAGGCCTGCTTCTCTCTCTCCCACTCCCCCTGCTTGTGTTCCCTCTCTCACTGTCTCTCTCTCTGTCAAATAAATAAAATCTTAAAAAAAAAAAATTCCAACCAAAAATTCTTTACACCTAAAGGTTATCATTCAGAATTGAAGAAGAGAGTAAGAGTTTAAATATATGCAAAAGCTAAAGGAATTTATCACCACTAAAACAGCCTTTCAGGAAATGTTCAAGAGATCTCTGGAAACTGGTAAGAAATGACACCAATTAATAACAAGAAAACATACACAAGTAAAATTTCACTGGAAAAGATAAATGTATAATAAAGATAGTGGGTCAATCTCCTCTAAAGAAGTATGAATGTTAAAAGGAAAAAATAAGAAAATTAACTAAAACTTCAATAGTTGCCTAAGGGATAGATAAAAAGATGTAAAATGTGAAATCAAAAATATAAAACTTGGGTGTAAAGAGAAAAAGTACAGAATTTTGGAATGTGTTCAAATTCAAGGTGTTATCAACTCAAAACAGACCATTATACACATAGGAAGTTTTGTGCTAATCTCATGTAAACCACAAAGCAAAATCTTATAGTAAAGACACAAAGGAAAATGAAAAAGGAATCTAAACATATCACTAATGAGAGCCATCAAACCACAAGTAAATAGAGAAGGAGCAGATGAAATGAACAGAGAGTAATAACAGCTAAAAACCAACTAACAAAACGCCTAAGTACATACCTATTGATAATTACTTTAAATGTAAATAAAATTCTCCAATCAAAAGACACAGAATGACTGAATAGCTTTTAAAAAAAAGACCTATCTACATGCTGCTTTCAAGACTCACTTCAGAAGGAAGGACATACACAGACCAAAAGTGAAGGGATAGAGAAAGCTATTCCATGCAAATGGAACCAAAAAGAAAGACAAAATGCACTTTAAAAGACAGACTAATAATAGGCAAGAAGGGCATAACATAATGATAAAGGGTGAATCTAACCAGGAGATGTAAAATTTATAAATAAATTATATATAATAAATATACATTGTATTAACAAATTATGTTATAAATTATATATATATATATATGCAACAAACATAGGAATGCCAAATGAATAAAGCAAACATTAACAGACCCGAAAGAAGAAATTAACAGCAATATAATGATAGGAAGGGACATTAACACCCCACTTACATCAATAGACAGATTATCTGAAAAGAAAATTCATAAGCAAACATTGGTCTTAACACATTAGACCAAATGGATTTGATAGTCATATAAAAACATTCCATCCAATAGCAACATAATATACATTCTTCTAAAGTGCACATGGAACATTCCCCAGGATAGGTCATATGTTAAGCCACAATAAATCCAAGAAGATTGAAATCATATGAAGCATCTTCTCTAACCACAATGATATGAATCTGGGTATCAGTAAAAAGAAGAAAACTGGAAAAAATACAAAAATGTGGAGATTAGCAACATGTTACTGAATAACTAAGGGGTCATCCAAGATATCAGTGAAAAAAAGTTTTAAAACCTGGAGAGTAATGAATATAGAAATAAAACATAAGAGTATTTGGGATGCAGCAAAGGTAGTCTAAGAGGAAGATCATAGCCATACAGGCCTTCCTCAAGAGACCAGAAAAATCTCAGTTTAATACCTGAAGAACTAGAAAAAGAAGAAAAAGCCAAAGCCCAAGTTAGTAGAAGGAAAAAAATAGTAAAATCAGAGCAGAAGTAAAAATAGAGACTTAAAAGACAGGAGAAAAGATCAAGGAGGGGCACCTGGGTGGCTCAGTTGGTTAAGCATCTGCTTTCAGCTCAGGTCATGATACCGGGGTCCTGGGATTGAGCCCCAAGTCAGGCTCCCTGCTCAACGGAGTCTGCTTCTCTCTCAGCCCCTCCCCTTCCCCCTGCTTGCGCTCTCTCTAGCTCTTGCTCTCAAATAAATTCTTAAAAAAAAAAAAAAGAAAGAAAGAAAAGATCAATGAAACCAAGAGCTTTGGAAAGATCAAAATTGATAAACCTTTACCCAGACTCATCAAGAATAAAAGAAATTGGACTCAAAAAAATAAGATCAGAATAAAAAAGAAGCAATAACCAATACTACAAAATACAAAGGACTGTGAGACTACTATGAAAAATCATATGCCAACAAATTGGATAGCTTAGAAGAAATGGATAAATTACTAGAAAAATATAGTCTTTCAAAATTGAATCAGGAAAAAATAGAAAATTTAAACCCAACGATTAGTAGTAACAAAATTGAATGAAAACACTCCCATAAACAAAAGTCCAGCATCAGATGGCTTCACACATTAATTCTACCCCACATTTAAAGAATAGTGAATACCTACTCTTTTTAAGCTATTCCAAAAAATAGAAGGAAAACTTTCAAATTGACTATAAGGCTAGCATTACCCTGATACCAAAACCAGACAAAGATACTACCAAAAAAAAAAAAAAAGAAAGAAAGAAAACTACAAGACAATATATCTGATATTCATAGATGCAAAAAATCCTCAACAAAGTATTAGAAAACTGCATTCAACAATACATTAATAAGATTATTCACCACAGAAATAAGTCAAACAGAGAAAGACATGTATCATATGATCTCACTGATATGAGGAATTCTTAATCGCAGGAAAC
>NW_028064287.1:0-390 GCF_054177405.1 Leptonychotes weddellii
GCCAGAATCCTTAACCCACCCACTTACCCGAGATTCACCCCCTCACCAGCTCCAGAACTTTATTCAGATGTGTGTTTCTCAAGGGCACCCTCCCTGAGCACCCTGTTTAAAATACAATCCAACCCCCTTGGGCCCCGTCCCTTCTCCCTTGCCCGACTTGTTTCTCGTTCATAGCACTTACCACCACCACCGTCAGACCTATTACTTATTTCCTGTTGGGTCCATTGTCTGACTTCTCCCAGGACACAGGCATCTTTGTCTATCTGGTTCACAGCTCTACCCCAGGACCTGAAATAATGCCCGGCACATAGCAGGCTCTCAATAAATATTTGTCAAATGGATAAATAATAGAATTTGTTTTCTAATGTCTTTCTTTGGCAAAAAAAAAAA
>NW_028064288.1:0-390 GCF_054177405.1 Leptonychotes weddellii
AAGAATTCCTCATATCAGTGAGATCATATGATACATGTCTTTCTCTGTTTGACTTATTTCACTTAGCATAATACCCTCCAGTTCCAACCATGTCAATATAAATAGTAAGATTTCATCCTTTTTGATGGCTAAGTAATATTTCATTGTGTGTGTGGGGGTGTGTGTGTGTGTGTGTATGTGTCTTCTTTATTCATTCATCTATTGATGGACATCTGGGCTCTTTCCATAGGTTTGGCTATTGTGGACATTGCTGCTATAAACATTGGGGTGCAGGTACCCCTCTGGATCACGTTTGTACCTTTGGGAGAATACCCAGTAGTGCAATTGCTGGGTTGTAGAGTAGCTCTATTTTCAGCTTTTTGAGGAACCTCCATACTGTTTTTCAGAGTG
>NW_028064289.1:0-390 GCF_054177405.1 Leptonychotes weddellii
AGCCTGTTTGGATTTCCAAGGGGCAACAGCTGAAAGAAAACATCAATTTATGCTTGCTTTTGTAGAAAAGAAATAACTGTATTCATTTAAGTCTTTACAGTCTGACAGGGTATGAAGTTCATGAACAGACCAAGAAGTCAAAAACACAGTGATAAGTGAGTCATCAGGGGTGGGTACACACGCACGCATGCATGCACGCGCACACACACACACACACACATCATTTTCGTACTCTATAAGGAAAATTAAAAAATCAGAATATTTTACTTTGGAAGGAAATACTGAGAACAAAAACAATTTCTAAATAAACTTGTTGCAGCTCACTTTTGGAACATTCTAAAAATCTGAACTCTGATAAACCAATGAACCTTTAATATTACCTTCCTCTAG
>NW_028064290.1:0-390 GCF_054177405.1 Leptonychotes weddellii
AAAAAAAAAAAAAAAAAAAAAATTTGAATGACTAGGAGATGTCTATGTGAATTCTAGAAGGAAAAGCAGTCCAGGCATTGGAAACAGCTCGTGTAAAAGTGTGTTTAAGGAATTTAGGAAAGCCAGGAGGCTCTTGGAATTGGGAATGAGTCCAGCATGATGGAGGAAGAGCCAAAAAGCAAAAGAAGGGGGAAGAGAGCACTGTGAGGGATCAGAGGGGTGGCAGGGGCCAGGTCATGCAGGGGCTGGATCTTAGTCTAAGGATGGTGGGAAGCCATTGGGTGGTTTCAAGTAGGGAGCTGTGTGATCCAATTTACATTTTGTAAAGATGACTAGATATTGTGTGGACAATGGGTTGAAGGGCCAAAGTGGAAACATTGAGACCTGTGT
>NW_028064291.1:0-390 GCF_054177405.1 Leptonychotes weddellii
ACTGGACTGAAAATAAACATGGTTCAGCCACAAGAGTTGGGCACCTGCAACCTACACAGGAGACACACCTCAAGTGCTTGGTCTGGTGAGTAGGGGATATTGTACGACATAGGATCTCTTCTTCATAAGGCCACTATTTTCAAGATCTGGAACATAGCTGACTTTCCTAATACATAGAAACAAACAGAGTCAAATGAAGAAACAGAAGAATAGGTCTCAAATAAAAGAACAGGGCAAAGCCACAGCAAAAGAGCAAAATGAAACAGGATATGCCTGATAAAGAATTCAAAGTAATGGTCATAAATGTACTCACTGGACTTGAGAAAAGAGTGGAAAATATCAGTGAGATCTTCAACAAAGATATAGGAAATATAAAAATGAACTAGAAAT
>NW_028064292.1:0-390 GCF_054177405.1 Leptonychotes weddellii
CGCTTTTTTACATAAGGAAAATAAAGATCTTGAGTTATAAAATCTCAAATCCCTAATCATCCTTTATGGAAGACCGTAAGTATATGGAGAAATTCTCTACCTGTCTTTTAATGGAACGTTCACAAATTGATGCCACAATGGACAATTGTTACACTGTGATTTTTTTTATTAAAGAGATTGCACCAGTTATACGCAAACACTGAATCATGGAACACTACATCAAAAACTAATGATGTAATATATGGTGATTAACATAACATAATAAAATAAAATAAAGAGATTGCACCAATACTAAAGAATTATAAAATTAACAGAAACCTATAAATTATGTTCTTTTCTCAAGAAGTAAGATCAGGCCTCTATTATGGAGTATCCATTTTCTGGTTTACA
>NW_028064293.1:0-390 GCF_054177405.1 Leptonychotes weddellii
CATAATTGCCTAATTATTTTAGGTGGTAGACATTTCATCCATGAGAAGTCTGTTGTGTGCCAATTCGAAGAGAATGTGGTAGAAAGATTTTTTTCTTCTTATCCATATGCCCATAGTTTACAAAAGGGATGTCATATACTGAAAAGTTCTGGCTATTATTTGCACAATGTTATAACTGTGACATCACATGATTTATTGGTTTTTCACAACAGAATCAGAGGACAAGGGCTGGAAAGGTTAATTGAATTCAGTTATGGTGACAACCTCATTGGCATCCAGCAATATTAAATGAAATAGAAATAAATTAAAAATGGACAATGTAAAATAGAATTCTCAGAACAAAACTTTCTCCTTGAAAAGAAAGAAGTATACTGTTTTATCAAACAATGG
>NW_028064294.1:0-390 GCF_054177405.1 Leptonychotes weddellii
AATACATATGATCTATATGTGTATGTGTGTGAGAGAGAGAGTTTATAATGAAGTAGGGTTAGAGGAGGAAGATAAATCACTATAAGAATTTTGTGCACATTTTAAAGAGTCTATAAAGAATTGACACTAATATGAGGAAGTTGAGAAACAAGACAGAGGATCATAGGGAAGGGAGGGAAAAATGAAACAAAATGAAACCAGAGAGGGAGACAAACCATAAGAGACTCTTAATCTCAGGAAACAAACTGAGGGTTGCTGGAGTGGTGGGGGGTGGGAGGGATGGGGTGGCTGGGTGATGGACATTGGGGAGGGTATGTGCTATGGTGAGCACTGTGAATTGTGTAAGACTGATGAATCACAGACCTGTACCCCTGAAACAAATAATACATT
>NW_028064295.1:0-390 GCF_054177405.1 Leptonychotes weddellii
TCATCCAGTTCCCTCTGTCTTAATATTGGATTTCTCAAGGCAATCTTTTCCTGGCCTGAGTGGATTTATCAACTAGGTAGAGCGCCCAGGCAGGGCGAGGATCCCCTCTCCTTCCTCAGAGGGTGAGCAGCTGGGGTTCTGGTCGCCATTCTCTTGTGAGCTGGTTGGTGTGACTCCTCTCATCTCTCCTGAGAGCTGAGCATATGTGGATTGAATGAAAGAAAAATCAGGTGGCTGGTCTTGCAAAGCTGAGGGCTGCTTGGGACCCCGGAGTTGCTCTTGTGTGAGCCTCTGGCCGGGGCAGCCACTGTCCTGACTTGGGGTAATTCAGTACAGCCTTCATTCTGCCCCTCTGCCAGGGCTGCTGGTCTCCAGTGTTGCTGCATTGAA
>NW_028064296.1:0-390 GCF_054177405.1 Leptonychotes weddellii
CACGGGCTCTCCCACCAGGCGCCCTCGGACCTCACTCAGGCGAAGAGCGCGCTGCTGCGGCAAGCCATCCAAGGTGGCACTGCTGGAGGGGCCGGAGCAGGAGGCCTCCCGGGAGCCCAGCTTCGTGCTGGGCCGTTTCCGACGGGGACGCAGGAGACCCCCGGCTGGCGGACGCAGGCTCTGGCCTTCGCGGCGGAACCGCGAGGCGAGCGCCGATTTGAACGCCTGCTCCAGATGAGCATCGATTTCCAAAGTTAGTGTTCGGTTGGGTGGGGGCATGGGGTAAGTGCAGGATGGGCATTAAGGAGAGAGGGCACATGATGTGATGAGCGCTGGGTGTTCTAGGCAACTGATGAATCACTAAACTCTACCTCTGAAACTAATTAAGAC
>NW_028064297.1:0-8202 GCF_054177405.1 Leptonychotes weddellii
ACCAGCAGAGACCATTCACCTGCAGAGACCACCCACCGGTCCAGACTCTCACCTGCAGAGACCACCCACCGATCCAGACCCTCACCTGCAGAGACCACCCACCAATCCAGACCCTCAACGGAGTGCCCAGTCAGAGAGCCAGCCTGCTACAAGTCAGACTCCTAGGAAGTCAGCCCAGGATCTGTAGCAACTGGTCCAGGAAGCCACAGGGCAACCCCTGTGACGATGAGCCCCAACCTGCTCGGTCACCGAGGGCTTCCCTGCTTCCTGTCCCTGCTTCTTCCTCCAACTCAGGACCAACCAGAGAAAGCCAAAATGCTCCTTAGCCAGTCCTGAGGACCCCTGCTCTAGTTCCCCACCCCAGCCTCCATCAGGACCCACCAGAGCTCCGTTCCCACGATGACATCTCTCACTCCCCTCCCTCCCTCTGGGTCTCTGCCACACACAAGTGCCGTGGGACCCCTCCTGCGGCTGCCGCTCTGTCTGCTCGTGGAGAGGCATTCATCTTTCTAGCTTTCTTTCCGGATGCAGAGGTGCTGGCCCTTCCTTCAGTTTGACTTCTCGTTTATTCAACAAGTACCACCTATCGCAGCAGTGCTGTGGTTGAGTAGGGCAAGGGAACAAACAAAACAGCCTCCCCACAGGGACACAGATTGCAAAGCCCCTCAGGTCAGGTTCCCACCCCACACCTGTCCTCCTGGTGCGTCCCTCAGCTCCTCAGGCCCTGTTCCTGGGAAACTTCCCCAGAACAAGCTGCCAGTCCTGTCTTCCGACCCACAAATACAGCATGCTGCACCCTTATTTAGGTGTTTTCTCTTGGTGAAGTTTCGTAGTTTTCAGCATGCAAGGCTTGCCCATCTTTTGTCGCATATATCCCTAAATATTCATGTTTAATGTTATTATAATTGCTATTAAATTTCATTTGATTGCTTATTGCTAGTATAGAAATATGACCATTTTTGTGTATTGCACAAAATTGCACATCCTGCAATCTCACCAAAACTTACACATTTTTTTAAATAAGCCTTCTGAACTCTCAATAGGCAATTACCAGGAAATGTTTAAGGAAACATGTTTCTTCCTGCAACCTGGTTTTCCCTCTCCATGTGGGACCTTCTAGCAAGTGCCATCGCTTGGAGAACGCCCCCATGAGAGCGGCCAGAGGAGCCCCAAAGTGGAGTCGAGGGTCCAAGAAAAGCGCAATGGGAAAGGGACTCAGTGATGTGAAGATCTGTGCACCTGACCCCTGCTCTCACCTTCCCTTTCCCAGAAACAGGGCTGTTTTTAAGGCAGTGGTCAAGAATTGTGAAAAATAACCTTCCACACTTAAAGTGGATGTTTAACTTCATCATAAATGTAAGCGGTTGCAAAGGATATTATTTCTGGCATACTGTCATTATTATTGTTTTAATCAAAGTTGCTTGTATTCAGTTTGCAGGGCTTCCGGAAAAAGGGCAGTTTTTATTCTGAGATGATTCTAAGTCAGAAAGGTGAGAAAACAATGTTCAGAATTGTAGCCAGGCAGCGGAGGATGCCTGAGGAAATCAGTCCAGTCCAGTTTACAATGAACAGTGTTAGGAGCAAATTTCTACAATCTATAATCACCCTCATTTTTACCAGAGATATTCCAATTGACATTAATTTGTTGACAAAGTAAGTTTAGTTTTGAGGAAACCTGACCTGATTATTGACGTAAGTGCAGCAAGAATAGCGATCCGTAACCAAATTTCCACCTCTGTCCTGTTACAAAGGGAACAGATTCTTGGTGAACTTACGCACATAAATAGGCTCGCTGAGTTCCTGAACTCTGGAGGGTGCAGGTGTGGAGAAAAGGTAAATGTTTCATTGTTCACAAAGGAATATGTTACCAACTTGCTCTAAGTCGGCTGAAGATAAAAAGTTGTCTTAAGTCTGGAAAAACAAAACACTTTTTAAAAGTCAGCAAAAAGTCATAAAAATTAGAATGGTCCTCCTTAGTTCATTCAGTCCCAGGTAATTGATTCTTGTTCTGCTTAGATACAGTTTTTTCACTAGTTCTGGAAATTTTTACCCAGCTCAGTTTTATGATCTTCATGTTATTAGAAACCTGTACTCACTGAAGATGAAACAGGGTTGCAGGAGGCTTTTATAAAAGCATCTGAGTAAAAGTAGGGATGACAGAAAGGCGTACAAATGCCCTTGATTACAGATCTGATGAGAGCTCAGGACAACACAATGAAGGAATTTGGTTATTTCTGTGACACACAACACTTCAAGATAATAACATCCCAGGACATCAGACTTCTGAGAGTTTCATACAATTTTTAAAACACTTGTTTTAACGACATATCTACATAAATACATTCTCAGGATGTCTAATATCACCTGTTCAACGATACTTCCATGTATTTTAACATACGAATATGCCTGATTAGCTTAATTTCTCAAAAAATCTTTGAAATGTTCCAGGAGCTCTCTGGAAGATTTCAGTTAGATTGGAGTCAAAATACTTTATTTCATTTTTTAAGAACTATATTGGGTTGTGACTTTATATTTTTAAAGATTTTACATATTTATTTGAGAGAGAACGCACGCGCACAAACAGCGGGGCAGGTGGGGGGGAAGCAGGGATCCTGCCATGGGGCTTGATCCCAGGACCCCAAGATCATGACCTGAGCCGAAGGCAGACGCTTCACCTCTTCACCGCCTGAACCACTCAGGTGCCCCTATTTATTTATTTTAAGTAAGCACCCCCTGCCCAGGCTCAATCCCACAACCCTGAGATCAAGAGTCACATGCTCTCCCAACTGAGCCAGCCAGGTGCCCCACCAAAGACTTTATTTCAGAACTTGATTTTAGGAAGTATTTCCAAACAAAACATTGAAAGGTTTGAACATTTGATTAAATAGAATTACAAGTCATTATGAACCCGTATCACATGTTCATTTCACCACGGTGACAATAAAGATGTCAAAGCCAAATGCAAGACCTTTCCATAGCTTGGAGCACAGTGTGGCTCTTCTAATACTGAGACTCAGTTTCCTTAAGTCATCAAAGACGTGGTAAACAGAGGAAATTACGTTGCCAAAACATAGAATCCTTTGTATGGGGAAAGGGGGGATAACTTTCAAGGAAAAGAAAAACTTTCGTGTATAATTTTTCATGAACAGCAGACCAACAGTTCAGGAAAACTTTCTTCTTTTAACAGAGAAAACGCAGCACCACTGAACCTCCTTGACTTAATTGATCTTGTTTTAGCCCGTCCTGACCACAAAGGAATGCCTTTCCAAAGATTCCTTTTCCATAAGCCTTTCAAACTTTCCTATTTACATCGAGATATTGTCCTAGTGCTGTAGTTTTAGAATGTGGGTGAGGTTTAGTGGGGTGAGGTCCAGAGCCCACGGCCAAGAAAGAATTCTTGAGACGTCTTTGGTGCAAAATGGTGATTTTATTAAAGCATGGGGACAGGACCCTCGGGCAGAAAGAGCTGCTTCCCCTGGGTTGTGAGGGGTGACTGATTATATACTTGGGATTTGGGGGTAAGGAATAAAGAAGGTTTTCAAAAGAACTTTTATAGGCTACAGATGACCTACAAGATACTGGAGACCTTGCTATTGTCAAGTTCAGGATCTTTTTCCCTCTAGCGAGGCATTAACATTAAGACCGGAGGAACATTGGGCACCTGGGTGGCTCAGATGGTTAAGTGTCTGCCTTCGGCTCAGGTCATGATCCCAGGGTCCTGGGATCGAGTCCCGCATCGGGCTCCCTGCTCCGCGGGGAAGCCTGCTTCTCCCTCTGCCTCTGCCTCTCTCTCTCTCTCTCTGACTCTCATGAATAAATAAATAAAAAAAAAACATTTAAAAAAAAAAAAAAAAAGACTGGAGGAACATTATACTCTGCCCCCCTCAAGTACTTCTCAATGGGCTGGAGATTATAAGGACATTTAGATCATTTAGTTTTATCTACATTTCCTTCTGGAAGTTAGGTTATTGATAAGAATGCTTTTTTTCTTGTAAATCACTAAGACCTTTGTAAACTGAGGGAGACTCAGGTCTTGCAGGACTGTAATCTCTACGTTGACCGTTTGTTTTTCCTTTCCTTAGCTTTTGGGCGGGCAGGAGTGCCCAAGAAACACCACACAGATCCCACCAGGGAGTTGGGCGGGGGGGTTGTGGGGTGTCACCCTGTGCTTTGCCCTCAGCTTGCCTTCTGCTCCCTCATCACTAAGTCTGTCCCCAAACAACCAGCCTCACTTAGGACAAAACCACTTTCTTCTCCCTAAACAAAAAATACATTCCCGCTCCTCATACCTTTTTTTTTTTTCCTGACAACTTTTGCAGGAGGTAACATAAATTTATTTGACTTCTGGTCAACACAAGCAGAAGAAAAGTCTATTTAATGCCGATAATTCTAAAGACACGTCTCTTTTAATTGAACCAACAACCCTAAATCTGCTTTAGGAGCGACTAGTTCCCAGATCATGTGAACTTGACCCCCCCCATTAGTTTTTGTCTGAGTTTTGGAGTACCCCCTCTGCACCTGGACCTGCCTTCAGACCAACTAACTCGAGCTCTCGGCCCCCGAGTTCCTGCAGTCCCAGCTGGTGGCCGAGAGCCCACCTCCCATTTAGGACACGCACAGACGCACCCAGACGAGATAGCAAAAACCCCACTCAGGCCTGTGCACAGGACACCATAGGCCCAATTTTCAAATACGTCCCTCTATTTTCCTTCCTCCGGAGGAACACGCCTCCTTGAAGTTTGCAGGGAGCATCTCCTTTTCCTCCCGGGGGGGGGGGGCAGGGGGGCTCTCCTCTGCCGGCTCAGGGAGGCGCTAGAGTCTGGGACCCTTTTAGCAGATTGCAGTTTAAAAAGGCCTCTTCCTCCTTTCCCTTCAGTCTCAGGTGATTCTGAGCTGTGCTTTCATTTTAAACATCTATAATTTTAAGGGACAGAGAAAGTATGTAAAAACACTTTTTTCTCTAGAGTTGCAGAGTAATTGCTATTTAGAATGTTTCCTCCTTTTTCTTAAGTACAGGACCATTTTGTTCCAATACCCTGGTCTTTTATAAAACCCACAACGTTCTGAGAGGAGCAGGTGAGGTGTGGGGATGGGAAAGGCCTGTGGGCTTGGACTTGATTTCAGGGCCGCATTTCTGGTTTTGTAGAGATTTGGAAGACAAAGACGGTTGTGTCTAATTCCCAAAGAACTGGATTACGGCATGAGTATCAAGAGACTGGCCCATCTTTTTAACTAATTTTTATTTTCTATCAGGCAGAGTTTTAGCTAAAATGAGAATCAGAAGATTTATATCTTTATGTGTGTGTGTGTGTGTGTGTGTGTTTAAGATTTTATTTGAGTAACCTCTACACCCAGGTGGGGTCTCAGCCCAAACCCCGACCTCACGAGCCACAGGCTTTACAGACAGAGAAAGCCCGGTGCCCCAGATTATGTCTTTGTAAAGTCTGTATGAAGCATTTTAACAAAAGCCTTCTTTCTGGGTACATAGCTGAACCCTAGCTTCTGTTGAATAACCGGCGTTTGGAAGATCATTCGTCGGAGGGCCTAGGGGAAATCGTGCTCCTGTTTTCTCTGTGAAGGGGAATGAGCAACTAGTCACTAATCTAATTTCTCTCTAAGGTTGGTAGGATATCTTGAAAGCAGAAGTAAAGGGGCTTTGTACGTTAAAAGCTGGGTTGCGGTCTGGGGGGCTCTCTGGCGGTGGGGTTCCGGGACGCAGTGGCCAGCAGAACCCGAGCACACGGCCTGGACGGCAGGGCTAACAACAGTCTCCCGTGTTCCTGTTAAATTCATTTCCCGGCTTTCAGCATTTACCTGAGCAACCTGGACATGTTGAACCTAGAGGTTACTCAAGTGCTCAGAGGGAAGTTAAAACAGGCAGATGAGGCTGAGTTTTAAGAAGAGGAATTTACATTGAATGTGATTTATTTTTTAAGTCTACTTTCTGTTCTTTCATCCTGGCAAGGGAGTCCCTTGGACCAGCCATTACACTAATGAGACACATTGAGACCTCTCTAAAAAGGAAGTTTTGCTTTCAAATGTAGCCAATTTGAAGGATCCGTTGTCTGGCCATTGTTGAGTAGCATCTATTAACAGGAGCTCAAACCAAGAAGCCGTTTAACGGCTTAGCCAAAGACGCCGAGAGGTGTCCAGATTGGGCATAGAAGATGCAGCCCCCACGATCCAAAAGTTTACTCTCGAAATTGGTCTAAGAAAGCAAAGGCTTCGAGGCCCAGGTGGTAAGGGCCATGTGGTGAAAACAGTGTCTCTGGCCCCAAACCTCCGCCCGCAGACCTGCTCGTCTGTGGCCCCGGGCAGGCGCTACCGGAATGCGCCTCTCCAGCACTAACAAGCAGCGGAGGTTGAGACCACAAATGTTCCTACGTTCCTACGGGCCGGACGCTCTCATGACAAACAACCCGAGAGCGGGCCCGGCTGGGGGCGGCGGGCTGCGGTCCTGGGTCTGCTCCACAGGCCACGCGGGTACACCTGGTGCGCACACCCTCCAGACCGGGAGACCAGACGCCACGTCCTCACTCACGCCTGGGGCCTCTTGGGCCACGCTAGACCGAGGACGGATGTGCCTCGGGGTTGGGGACCGTGTGCTGTTTTACCGCGTACCTCACTGCATGGACGTTTTCTTGAAGTTGGCAGGTCACCTACTGTCAACCCGTTCCGTGACCAACTTATCCTAACCCGGGGTCTTCTTGAGAGGGTGAGCCCTCTAACAGCTGGGCCACCACGTCTGTGGCTTTGGCTTCCACGACGTCCCTTAGCAACAGCCTTGATCCCACAACAAAGTCTGTCCCAACAGATGGCAGAGCTGGCGGGAACGTGAACTCACCGGTCTGTGGGGCCGGCTCCAGCAGCGGCGGCGAGGGCCTGCGCCCGCGTTCTGCCCCGTCGCAATCCCTTCTCGTGACAAACTACATAAAGGAAAACAAAGAGCAGCTCTGGGAAGAAACGGATCAGAAACCAGAGTCCTCACCAAATCTAACCGGGGTCGCTAGGCCCCAGGAGCTAGCTCCACAGGTATTTCCTCCTGCGAATCTGAATTTAGGAGGAAAGGACAAGGACTGCCACCCCTCTCTCGCCATCCGACGCCGCAGACAGAGATCCTGGGAGGCTCACATGGAGAGAAATCTTACCTCCTGCCGGCTGGTGCTTTCCACCTATCCCAGCATCTCTCAGCTGCAGCCGTGTCCTGGGCGAGCGGAGTCCAGCGAGTTCAAGGATCTTGCCGACTACCCCATCTGTCAGGGAGCAAGAACCCCCGTCCCCTTCTGGGTCCGTTTGGACAGACTAAGAGTCACACTGACATGAGCCAGATTCACGGGGTAAATCAAATGTAATGGGGTGCGTGCAGGGAACCCACACACACGTGGAAATTCCAGAGACCCTCGGACACAAGGAGGTCCCGCGTCATCGTGACCTCAGGAGAAGGGGCTGGGGGTCTGGGACGTCAGAGGGGAGGAACGTGATGCCCAGGAGGGTGAGAAATTCAGTGTTTGGTTCACAGACGTCTGTGGCCACCGGGACGTGGTGGGACCCCGAGGACTGGGATCCGACAGGCCCTGCCCAGTCCCTGCCCCGCGTCCACCTGACACGGTTCCCCTCACAGTGCGGTCACCCACACTGGCTGCGCTCCTCCTGGAGCAGGTCCTCTATCAGAATTCTTCTTAGGCGGTTGTGGGGGAAGGAAAGAGCTGGTCCTGAGGCTGCTGGATAGTCTTCCTGCCCAAGTGGCCCGTCCTGGGGCTGCCCAGCAGGGCCCCAGCAGTAGAAACTCTGGAGAGGCAGAAAAAATAGGAACGTAGTTAAAAATCACTGTCCACAGAGGTGTCCAATGGGGACAGCGTCCAGGTGACCACTGTCCACAGAGGCGTCCGACGTGGACGGCGTCCAGGTGACCACTGTCCCCAGAGGCTTCCGACGTGGACGGCGTCCAGGTGACCACTGTCTTCAGAGTTGTCTGATGTGGACGGCGTCCAGGTGACCACTGTCCCCAGAGGCGTCTGATGTGGATGGCGTCCAGGTGACCACTGTCCCCAGAGACGTCCAACATGGACAGTGTCCAGGTGACCACTGTCCCCAGAGATGTCCGACGTGGACGGCGTCCAGGTGACCACTGTCCCCAGAGGCGTCCGACGTGGACGGCATCCAGGTGACCACTGTCCCCAGAGGCTTCCGACGTGGACGGCG
>NW_028064298.1:0-390 GCF_054177405.1 Leptonychotes weddellii
GAAAGAGAAGAACAGAGAAAAGCTCAACTACAAAAACAGATAGAAAACAATTAGCAAAATGGCAATAAACACATATCTGTCAATAATTACTTTAAATGTAAATGTACTAAAATCTATACTCAAAGAAAAGAGTGGCTGAATGTATTAAAAAACAAGACCCATCTACATGCTGCTCTATAGAGACTCACTTTGGATGTAAGGGCACACACAGAGTGAAAGGGAAAGGATGGAAAAAGATATTCCATGCAAATGAGAACTAAAAGGAAGCTGGAGTAGCCATACTTATATCAGACAAAATAAACTTTAAAACCAAGAATAACAGACAAAGAAGGGTGTTATACCATGATAAAGGGATCAGTCCAGTAAGAGGATATTTGTAAACATTTATGC
>NW_028064299.1:0-390 GCF_054177405.1 Leptonychotes weddellii
CCTTTTAGTGCCACCAGACTTAGACCTGCATCATTCATGGTATAAATTTTACTCTTGCAAGATAACTACCATCTCTCTCTTCAAATGAGATCAGGTTATCAAATGATAGAACAGCTTTTTGTTTTGTTTTTTCAAGGCAAAGCAAACTCCCCTGAGCTTGAATTTATAGTTATTTAAAAAGAAAACAAGCAAAAAAAAAACAAGACACAAGAAAAAAAATATCCTGGGCAATAAAAAATTATTTTAAACAAACAAAAAAAAATTTTCATTCCTTTTTAAGGCTGAATAATATTCAAATATATATCCCATTTTGCTTATGAACTCATCTGTTGGTGGACATTTGGGTGTGACCATCTTTCAGTTATTTGCTGCTATGAACATTGGTGTACA
>NW_028064300.1:0-390 GCF_054177405.1 Leptonychotes weddellii
AGAGGGAACACAAGCAGGGGGAGTGGGAGAGGGAGAAGCAGGCTTCCTGCAGAGCCGGGAGCCCGATGCAGGGCTCGATCCCAGGACCCTGGGATCATGACCTGAGCCGAAGGCAGACCCTCAATGACTGAGCCACTCAGGCACCCCTAGATTTCCATTTTTTTTTTTTTTTTAAGATTTTCTTTATTTGAGAGAGAGAGAATGAGTGAGAGAGAGTGCACACATGAGAGAGGGGAGGGTCAGAGGGAGAAGCAGACTCCCTGCTCAGCAGGGAGCCCGATGCGGGACTCGATCCCAGGACTCCAGGATCATGACCTGAGCCGAAGGCAGTCGCTTAACCAACTGAGCCACCCAGGCGTCCCTAGATTTCCTTTCTTGAGAAGTCTCAAG
>NW_028064301.1:0-390 GCF_054177405.1 Leptonychotes weddellii
ATTTATTTGAGAGAGAGAGAGAGAGCGCGCATGTACCGCACACACAAGTGGGGGGAGGGGGGAGGGGCAGAGGGAGAGGGAGAAGTAGGCTCCCCACTGAGCAGGGAGCCTGGGGTGGGGGGAGGGGGTGCTGAGATCATGACCTGAGTCAAAGGCAGCCCCTTAACCAATGGAGCCACCCAGGTGCCCCTAAGAATAATTTTTTTAAAAAAAGATTTTATTTATTTGAGAGAGAGAGAACGAGTCGGGGGCAGAGGCAGAGGGAGGGGGAGAAGCTGACTCCCCGCTGAGCAGGGAGCCCGATGCCGGACTCGATACCAGGATCCAATCCCAGGACCCTGAGATCCTGACCTGAGCCAAAGGCAGATGCTTAACTGACTGAGCCACCCA
>NW_028064302.1:0-390 GCF_054177405.1 Leptonychotes weddellii
CTTCTGGGGGCACCTGGAATCTTTCTCCTCTCGCCTGCCTCTGACTGTCCTCTCTGGGGCGGGGGGAGGGAGGCAGAGTCACGTGACCAAACCCCAGTGGCCCGGGGTCAGGCCTGGGCCCCTTCGAGCTTTCTCCAGCCCCCAGGCCCCAGGGGCTGCCTGCTGTCCTCTCCCTGCTGCAGTCCCTGGGACCCCCCCCCCCCGCCTCGCTGAGCATCAGGTGCCATCTGCCTGACATCTCCCCACCTGCAGGCTCAGCACCTGCTGCCCCCTGGGGCCCAGGTGGCAACAAAGTAACGAGAGTGCTCAGGTTTTCTGAGCCCCCCCACCCCACCCCCCGCGCTAGGTTCCTGCTCCCCCCTGAGACCCTCAGAAGCCCTGGGCCCCTTA
>NW_028064303.1:0-390 GCF_054177405.1 Leptonychotes weddellii
CAGGTGAAGCAGGTGTCCCTGACTGAAAGGGCCAGGCCAGAGGGTCTCTTGAGGCCTTTCCCAGCTCTCTGAGTCTCCAAGAGCAGCCCCTCTCCCCACTCGGCTATCCCATTTTTGCATCTACAAACCTGAATTAGCCTAACTTTCCAGCTATATTTAAAGAGTCATTAATACTTGAGATACAAAGAGGGCCTCTGCTGAAAAATACCAAGAAGGACCAAGTCACTGTATATTGAGATAGTAGATTTTGAAACATCAGCTTTCTACTCCTCTGGGATCTGTTCCCAACTACTCATGTGGACCTGTGTGCTCTGCCACCAGGAAAACACCAGTGCCGTGGGCTGGGAGGGAGACAAGGAAAACGAACATGAGTGTGCTCCGAGGGAACTC
>NW_028064304.1:0-390 GCF_054177405.1 Leptonychotes weddellii
ATTTATACACAAATAAATTGTGTATTTGCGCCTTGCGCTATAGAGTGAGCTTTAATAGCTGTGTCTTTCAATAATTTTGTCCATTATATATAGGGTGTCAAGTGTCTGGGCATAAGTTTTGTCATAATATTAATTTATTATCAGTTTTTAATATTTGCAGGATCTATAGTGATGACCTTTCATCATTTCTGGGGGGGGGGTTATTTATTTATTTGAGAGAGAGAGAAAGAGTGCAAATGCGAGGAGGGAGAGGGACAAGCCAACTCCAAACTGAGCATGGAGGGGCGGAGCAAGATGGCGGAGGAGTAGGAGACCTGGATTTCGTCTCCTCTCAGGAATTCAGCTGGATAGGGATCAAACCATTCTGAACACCTACAAACTCAACAGGAG
>NW_028064305.1:0-390 GCF_054177405.1 Leptonychotes weddellii
ATTTCCCCTGCTCAACCAACTGAAGAAGGAGAATCCTGGAACTTAAAAAATTCTTATATATGGCTGAGTTCAGCCACCCATAGTAAGTCTGCACTCAGAAAGAAATGAAGGTGAGAAGTCAGATGAAAGTGTGTTTGTGTGGCAAGAGAGTGGTTTGTAGGGGGGAAGGTGGTGATATTGAAGCGGGTAGATTGTTTGTTTGTGAATTCTATTTTACAGATGGTATAAAAATTAGAAATTATCCCTACTCTTAACATCTTACCACTATCAATCCACTCTTCTTCTTTTTTTTTTTTTTTAAAGATTTTATTTATTTATTTGACAGAGAGAGACACAGTGAGAGAGGGAACACAAGCAGGGGGAGTGGGAGAGGGAGAAGCAGGCTTCCCG
>NW_028064306.1:0-390 GCF_054177405.1 Leptonychotes weddellii
CTGAAATTCCAATTTTTATGCCTCTATCTTTGAAATTAATATACCTAAATTTTCTTTGCTACACTGTTTATAACTTCACTGGATGGATGTTTAAACTTCATTAATATTTCAGGGTGCCTGGGTGGCTCAGTTGGTTAAGCGACTGCCTTCGGCTCAGGTCATGATCCTGGAGTCCCTGGATCGAGTCCGGCATCGGGCTCCCTGCTCAGCAGGGAATCTGCTTCTCCCTCTGACCCTTCCCCCTCTCATGTGCTCTCTCTCTCATTCTCTCTCTCTCAAGTAAATAAATAAAATCTTTAAAAATAAATAAATAAATAAACTTCATTAACATTTCAGAGAGTGATGTCAGCACCAGAAAACAAAAATTCAGCATCTATCCTTGGACAAATA
>NW_028064307.1:0-390 GCF_054177405.1 Leptonychotes weddellii
ATACTCACAGGCCAAATCCATAACTGCCCTAGAGCAGTACCCAGAGTTTGCAAAACTGCCAATTTATAGCTCATAGCCGTTGGTCTTATTTTCTTTTTTCTTTTTTTTTTTTTTAAGATTTTATTTATTTATTTCAGAGAGAGAGAATGAGAGAGAGCACATGAGAGGGGGGAGGGGCAGAGGGAGAAGCAGACTCCCCGCCGAGCAGGGAGCCCGATGCGGGACTCGATCCAGGGACTCCAGGATCATGACCTGAGCCAAAGGCAGTCGCTTAACCAACTGAGCCACCCAGGCGCCCTGGTCTTATTTTCTTTGCAAACTAAATCCCATTATCAAAGAAAAGAATCCCTCTCCTTCTCAAGCATCCACTACTATACCCAGAGTCTGCAT
>NW_028064308.1:0-8201 GCF_054177405.1 Leptonychotes weddellii
GAGAGTTGTTGCTATTCCTTTCTTCGATCTCCTGTTGAGTTTGTAGGTGTTCAGAATGGTTTGATCCCTATCCAGCTGAATTCCTGAGAGGAGACGAAATCCAGGTCTCCTACTCCTCCGCCATCTTGCTCTGCCCCCCCTTAAAATAATTTTTTAAAAAGAGTATATAACCTAAACTTCCCTAGGAGAAAGAACTCTTTTTTATAGAGGTGAGAGTCACATAAAATAAAAATTAACCATTTAAAAATGAACAATTCAGTGGCATTTAGTACATTTTCACTGTTGCACAACCACCACCTCTATCCAGTTCCAAAACATTTTCATCATTCCCCAAAGAAAATTCCATACCCTTTAAACAGTTGTTCCTCTTTCTTCTATTCCCCAGCCCCTGGAAACCACCAATCTGTGTTCTGTGTCTATGGATTTACTTATTCTGAGTATTTCATATGAATGGATTATATACTATCCCTCAGTTGATGGGCATTTGGGCTGTTTCCATATTTTGTCTATTGTGAATAGTCTGCTCTAAAGATGCATGTAATAGTTATTTGAGTACCTGTTTTCAGTTCATGTGGGTATATACCTAGGGGTGGAATTGCTGGTAATTCTATGTTTAATTTTTTGAGGAATCACCAAACTGTTTTTTACAGTGGTTAAACCATTTTTTCATTCCCACATGCCACAAGACTCTAATTTCTCTACATTCTCACCACTTGTTATTTTCCCTTTCTAAAAAAATTAGAACCATCCTCGGGGCTTGAAGTAGTATCAGTCATATTATGGTTTTGATTTGCATTTCTCTAATGACAAATGATACTGAGAATCCTTTCATGTGCTTGTTGGCTGTTTGTATGTCTTTTTTGGAGATATGCCTATTGAAGTGCTTTGTCCATTTTTTTAGTTGAGGTGTTTGAAGAGCCCTTCTTTGATGAGCTGAGATGTGCATGCCTGGGGGCATTTACTCAGGCTAAGGACTGAGCTTTCCATAAGCATAGAGATTCTAATGGGAGAAAGAGAAACCAGTGAATATTTTAACGTGGATTGGCATTATGAACTAGAATCCAAAGGGACCCTAGACATTTGGTTTATTTTCTCTCTGGAAAAATTTCCTTAGTTCTGGGGCATGGTGGGGTGCTGGACGGAAGACTAAATGGGCTGAGTCAAACATCCCACAGTCTCTTGGTCCACTAAGAGAGAGAGGCCTGCAACAAAGACTGATCTCATGCTCAAGATACTGGAGAGAGTCTATCTTACATTACAATCCATCCTTACTCAGCTCAGCGTTTCACTGGAATAAGATAAACATCTCTTCACTCCGTCTGCCTAACAGAAGAGTGAACCCTCTCTCAGGGGAAAATAGCATCAACTCCAGTCTCCATGATTCCTTTATTCACAATTTCTTGCATAGAATAAAAGATGACTAGGTACAAAAAAGGGAGAAAGATATGACTGACAAAAGAAAAAACAAGCAACAGAAGATGTTTCAAATCTTGGAGTTACCAGACAAGTATTTAAAAATAACTATTAAATGTATGTTAAAAAAATAGAGAAAAACATGAACAAAATGGATAAATATTTGAGAATTTTGAAAGAGAATTGGAATCTGTTTATTAAAAAACTGTGTACTGCAAAACCTAATTTGTTAGATTAAGAACTTATTGGATGAGTTTAAGAGCAGACTGGATAGAGCAGAAGACAGGATTATCAAATTCAAAAAACAGGAAATATTCAAACTGAACTCCAGTAAGAAGAAAAGAATGGAAAGAATAGAACAAAATATGAGATTTGTGCAGCACCCACACTAACAGAATGAGAAAAATAGAGATGGGTAAAAACATTTGATAAAACATATAGCTAACATTATATTGAATGGTGAAAAATTGAACATGTTACCATGAATTTGCGAATAAGACAAGGATATCCAATAATACCACTTCTAATCAGTATTGTACTAGAGATCATAGCTAGTGCAATAAATCAAGAAAAGAAATAAAAAAATAAAATTTGGAAAGAAAAAGTAAAATTATTATTCACAGATGATAAATATGATTATGCTTATTAAATAATCTGAAATAAGGTAAAAATAAATTATTACAGTTAGTGAATTTAGCAAGATTACTGGATATAAAAATCAACATACAAAATCAGTTGTATTTTTACATACTTTCAATGAATAACTGGAAAATGAAATTTTAAAGTGGTGTCATTTAAAATAGTATCAACACCTAGAATGCCTAGAAATCTAACAAAAATGTGCAACAGCTCTATACTGAAAAATACAAAACATCCAAGAGAAAACTTAAAAGATCTAAATAAATGGGGTGCTATCCTATGTTCATTGGAAAACTCAATACTTTTTCATTAAACTTTTTGTTCTGAGATAACTATTGATTGATATACAATTGTTTGAAATGATATAGATACCCCATGTAACTTTCACCTAGGTTCCCCCAATGGTAACATCTTTCATGACTGTAGTACAACATCACAACCAGGAAACTGACATTAATACAACCCATACACCTTATTCAGATTTCACCAGTTTTATATGCACTCAAATGTGTGTGCATTTATGTATTTAGTTCCATGTAATTTTATTTATTTATTTTTAAAGATTTATTTATTTATTTGAGTGGGGGGGTGGTGGGGAGGGGCAGAGGTAGAAGGAAAGAAAATCCCAAGTGCTGAGCACAGAGCCTGACACAGGGCTCAATCTCATGACTCTGAGGTCATGACCTGAGCTGAAACCAGGAGTCAGACATTTAACCAATTCCACCACTTAAGCGTCCCTAGTTCCATGTAATTTTAACACATGGGAGAGTTACGTTATCACCCTCATTACAAGATATAGAATAGTTCATTCCCACAAGGATTCTTTGGGCTTGTGCTGACTTTTTATAAAACCCATCTCCTGCCCTTCCTTCCCTTATCTCTAATTTCTGGCAATCACTAATATGTTTTCCATCTTTATAATTTTATCATTTCAAGAATGTTATATTAATGGAACCATACAGCATGTAACCTTTTGGGATTGTTTTTTCATTCAGCATAATTTCCTTCATATCCATCCAAGTTATTGCATATTATTAATAGCTCATTCCTTTTTATTGCTAAAGACCAATATTTTGAAGAATCACTATAAGGCTACAGTGTTTAAGATAGAGTGGTGTTGATATGGAGACAGAAAAATAGACCAATGGAACAGAATAGGATGTCTAGAAATAGACCCACACATATATAGTCACTTAAGACAGAGATGAAACTGCTAAGTGGGGACAGGATGGAGCAATGAAATATTATGGAAAAAAATGTGCCTTGATCCTTACCTCATGCTGTGTGTAAAAAGTAATTTGACATATATAATTGACCTAAAACAGAAAGGCAAAACAAAAATTTTGGTAGAAAACATAGGTAAAATCCTTATGCCTTTAGGTAGACAAAGATTTCTGAAACAAAATGCCAAAGTGCTGACCTAAATAAATAAATAAAATGGCTTTCTTTATGAAAAGATGCCAATAAGAGAACAAAAGGTAAACTAGGAGAAGAAATTTCTAATAACTATATTGAACAAAGCATCCATACACAGAAAATATAAAGAACTACAAATTCATTAGAAGATGACAACTCAAAAACAAAATGGGCAAAAGACTTGCACAGGCACCTAACCAAATAGAATATCCAAATGAGCAATAAGTATGTGAAAAGGTGCTCAATGTCATGAAATATAAGGGAAAATAAAACTAGAACTGCAAAGAGTTGCCTTCATTCTTAGAACTTTCAAGAAATAGTTATAATGGCAAAGTTCCTGAGACCAAAATGAACTTGATGTATTTAAGAAACCCAGAGGGCCAGTGTGGGCGATGAGTGAGAGAGAGGATTGAAGGAGGTTGAGGGCACAGGGGAGGGCAGGGCCTTTAGGGTTGTGGAATTTGATTTTTAAAATTATTACTAGAGGTAAAAAATAACTTTTAGATTGCAACTCTAGGTGATAGTTTCCCATATAATACTTCATAAATGGATTCTATTCTATTCTATTCTAATTATGTTGTACTGTGGCATGTTATGCCATGCCGTTCATTAAAACACAATGTCAATTATAATTCACTAAATTAATTTTATCTGCAGTCTGAAAAAGAATGAATCTATGATCTTATAGGCCATGGAAATGGGCTTGGATTTTATTTTACTCTAATAAAAAATCATAGGAAGAGATGAACTGAATTAATATAAAACTTCCATAGTGATCTTAGGCCAGGTTAACACACTTCTGGGGGATTTTAATTTGAGTGATTAAAAATGATTAGACAGGTTATAAAAATTAGTGGGATCCCCTCTCAGGGAATAAGGACACTCATAATTTGTCTAATGAATGTTGTCTAGAAAGACGAAAAGCAAATCAGTTCTCCAAATAATCTTCAAGAAGAAGAGGAGAGAAGATGCGGGAAACAAACACATACTTTATCAAAGACCATGATTCTCTCTGATAGAAGAGAAATGAATTTTAAGTGAAGAGCACAAAATCTCCAAAGAAGCTCTCATCATTCTTTGCAGAAGTGGTTGCTGGAATCTATTGTGTACTAATAAGAGAGGGTGCTTTGATTCTCTAAAATCAGTTATAAACAAATTGGTTACAGCCTGTGGCATGGTTCAGATATGTGATGTGACAGGAAGATCATTGAAATAGGAATTATCCCACAAAGAAATACTTAGTAAGTATGTCTTCTCCAAATTTTATCAGATTTTTCTAATCTTGGCTAAATCCTTTTCACATATAAAGTGAATAACAAGAGAGAATTAGGTGGATGAAGTTGGCATATGGGATGATGATTTAATTTAGACAAGGGGGACCTTAAATCACTCTGGCCCTTGTCCTGCTGCACCCTCTCCATGGGGCAAACAGTCCAAGGGGCCAAGAGCCCATTTTCTTTCTTGGTGAAACAGGTTTCATATGAGAATGGATTGCTAAATATTCAGGAATTTTGTGAGCTGGTTATTACACTTGTAGTTTAAAATGATCATGGTGGAATATTTACACTATGGAAAATGGCAAATGCTACAAATTAGAGCTCCCTTCTCAAGAACTGGTTCTTAAACATTTACCAGCACACCTCTGATAAAGACTCGAATCCTAACCTAAACTTAGTTTTGGTTTTTTTTTTTTTTAAAGCTTTGGATCAAAAAGTGGCAGAAATGACAGCAAATTAATGCCCCATTTAAAAAAAGATTTACATTTAGATCTTTTTCTGTGGTACTGATCCAGCATTCTACATATTAGCAATATGTCATTTCACCGGGGCATATTATCATGGGATTATTAAAAAAAGCTTCTTATTTTGGAAATAATTATTGACTCACAGGGAGTTGCAAAAATAGTACACAGAGTCCCATGTGTCCTTCTCTCAAATGGTGACATCTTACATAACTGTAGTACAATATCAAAATGAGAAAATTGACATTAATACAACACTATTAACTTGATTCTAGATCTTATTCATTTTTCACCAATCTTTATATGCACTCATTTACTGTGTACTCAGGTGTATCATGTGTGCATGGGCGTGTGTGTGTGTGTGTGTTTTGTTCTATGTAACTTGATCTATCAGTTACTTTTTAAATGCAATCTGTAGACAGCCCCAGGGCAGCAGAACATTACTTAATTAGCTGACGCCTTTAGGACTTTGCACTCAGCTGACCCTATAATTTAAAGTTGATTTTTAATTTTTTTTTTAAGAGGAAACCCATATCCTTGTCTAAATTACCTGGATTTTCTGTGTGAATAGTCCCCAGAGTACCAGGTAACCATGTCATCTGATAAAGTCTGACTTCTTAAGGGTGACCTGACATATCCCTATGTGAAAGAAATGCATTTATTCCTTTTGAAGAAATATAGGTATCCCTGCAGGTGATTGAACATGAAAACAAGTTATATAGTCAATATATGGTAATTATAATATATGGTATTAAAAATAATATTGAATTGTGTTTTTTTTAAGTAAGCTCTATGCCCAACATGGGGTTCGAACTCATGACCCCAAGATCAAGAGTCGCATGCTCTGCCAACTGAGCCAGCCAGGCGCCCCGAATTGTTATTTTTATGATATAAGCATTGAATAAGCTGGCATTTTAATTATTAGAGGCAAATGTTGGCGAGCAAAAGTGTTTGAAAACCTTTTTTCGTTAATATTTTATTTTTAACTAATAATATAAACTCTAAGTCAATTTATCACAATCTAAATCCTGACAGAAAAGTTCAATATTGTTAATAGGTTTCACTCTAAGTAATTTAATGGCTCTCTGTTTTTGTATTTAGTTACTGTATTCCAGAAATATGGTTACTGAAACATAACACTGTGTTCATATGGGATGTATTATGTTTAATTACAAAGCATTCTATTATCAATTATCTGCTGGCACATAAATTACAGCATATCTTGTTTCCAGTGTATTTATATTGCTACTTAATCTGCTTTCTTTCTGTCTTTTCTGGGCATAACATTGATGATTATTTGAGGACAGATCAAAGGGAGAACTGTTTAAATTAACGTACCTAGTTTCATATTGACCTCTTCTGACCAGGTAAAGGAATGGTTAACAAGCAGTCTAGGGGAGAAGCCAGGTTCCTTTTAAGCTAGCGCTTCGGATTAACCATACCATGTTTTCTGTCCTATTACAGAAGAGGATGCTGAGCAGTGAGCTGGGAAAAACAATAAGAAATTGCATCAGTTTTACCAATTCTCCTTAGTTGGACATTTTCAGCACATTTCATTATCTAGTTGTAATATCATGAATATACAAAATTGAGTTTCTCCCAGAATTTACATTCAAATAAAGAGCGAAGTACTCATATATTTAATACAAATTGTTTGATGATATATTCTTCTGAGTTACTCAGGCCAATACTTTCCTCCAATAAAACATAACTTTGATTTGATTGAAATGATAAACATTAACCAACTACTTAATGATCTTAATCTTACATTATTCAAATATATTGATTAGACATTATTTCATTACTTTGTCTCTTCTCAGTGTAGCTTTTGAAGTCCAACATTTGTGATATTTGGGATCGGACTATTAGTGTACTTTTCTTTTGTTTTTATGACATAGAGTAACAAATTTATTTTTCACACTCTTCAGTGAGATTCCAAAATTATACAAATGAGTTTCCAATATCTTTTTGTGGAAATTAAATACATCCAGCCCTTTGTATGTTTGTGGCTACTGACATTAACATTTTTAAAATGAGAAAATTAAATAATGCAGAATATTGGCTTTTTAAGAAGAGGTTTATATTTACATTACTCATGCCTTCACTGTTCCTATCTGATTTCGTCTAAAAGTGTAAATTATATTTCATGTGAAAAAGTTACTACTTGGGAAGTAGTCGGAACCAATCAAAGTACAGTTATAGGAAGCAGTACAGCAATAAATTAAAATGTCAAACTTTTAAGTTGTTTTGTTAAAAGCCTTAGAATCATCCATGATTTTTGGAATTGACAATGTCACTTTAGCACCCACTTTTTAAAAAATTTTTTATTATTATGTTAATCACCATACATTACATCATTAGTTTTTGATGTAGTGTTCCATGATTCATTGTGCATAACACCCAGTGCTCCATGCAGAACGTGTCCTCTTCAGTACCCATCACCAGGCTAACCCATCCTCCCACCCCCCTCCCCTCTAGAACCCTCAGTTTGTTTTTCAGAGTCCATCATCTCTCATGGTTCATCTCCCCCTCCAATTTCCCCACCTTCATTCTTCCCCTCCTGCTATATTCTTTTTCTTTTTTTCTTAACATACATTGCATTATTTGTTTCAGAGGTACAGATCTGTGATTCAATAGTCCTGCACAATTCACAGCATTCACCAGAGCACATACCCTCCCCAGTGTCTGTCACCCAGTCACCCCGTCCCTCCCACCCCACCCCCACTCCAACAACCCTCAGTTTGTTTCCTGCGATTAAGAATTCCTCATATCAGTGAGGTCATATGATACATGTCTTTCTCTGTTTGACTTATTTCACTCAGCATAACACCCTCCAGTTCCATCCACGTCGTTGCAAATGGCAAGATCTCATCCCTTTTGATGGCTGCATAATATTCCATTGTATATATATACCACATCTTCTTTATCCAGTCATCTGTCGATGGACATCTTGGCTCTTTCCACAGTTTGGCTATTGTGGACATTGCTGCTA
>NW_028064309.1:0-390 GCF_054177405.1 Leptonychotes weddellii
TCTGCTTTTTAATCTTTCATTTAATTGTTTTTATTGGTTTCCTAAAAAATTACCACAAACTTGGTGGCTTAAAACAATAAAAATGTATTCTCTTACAACTCTGAAGTTTGAAAGTCTAAAATCATTTCCACTGGGCTAAAATCAAGGTGCCAACTGCTCTAAGTTCTTCTGGAGGCTACAGGGAATAACTGTTTTCTTGCCTTGTCCAGCTTCTAGAAGCTGTCCTAAGTTCCACATCACAGCGCCTCATCTCCCTCTGGTTCTGTCCTCACATCACTTCTCCTCTAACTCTACTGCCTTCATCTTATAAGGACCCTTCTGATACATTGGGCCCACCTGGATAACCCAGAATAAACTCCCCCGCACAAGGTCCTTTTTTTTTTTTTTTAA
>NW_028064310.1:0-390 GCF_054177405.1 Leptonychotes weddellii
CGCCTGGGTGGCTCAGTCGTTAAGCGTCTGCCTTCGGCTCAGGTCATGATCCCAGGGTCCTGGGATCGAGCCCCGCATCGGGCTCCCTGTTCGGCGGGAAGCCTGCTTCTCCTTCTCCCTCTCCCACTCCCCCTGCTTGTGTTCCCTCTCTCGCTGTGTCTCTCTCTGTCAAATAAATCAATAAAATCTTTAAAAAAAATGCAAAAAAACCCACAATGAGATATCACCTTATGCCTGTTAGAATGACCATCATCAAAAAGACAGATAACAAATGCTGGTGTGGATGTGGAGAAAATTGAACCCTTGTGCACTGTTGGTGGGATTGTAAATTGATACAGCCACTATGGAAAACAATATAGTGGGTCCTCAAAAAATTAAAAAGAGAACTAC
>NW_028064311.1:0-390 GCF_054177405.1 Leptonychotes weddellii
AGAAGGCTGGAATTCTTAATCGCAAGGAACAAACTGAGGGTTGCTGGAGTGGGGAGTGGGGTGGGAGGGATGGGGTGACTGGGTGATAGACACTGGGGAGGGTATGTGCTCTAGTAAGTGCTGTGAATTGTGCAAGACTGTTGAGTCTCAGATCTGTACCTCTGAAACAAATAATGCAATATATGTTAAGAAAAAAAAAAGAAGAAGAAGAAGAAGGTAGCGGGAGGGGAAGAATGAAGCGGGGGAAATCGGAGGGGTAGACGAACCATGAGAGACGATGGACTCTGAAAAACAAACTGAGGGTTCTAGAGGGGAGGGGGGTGGGAGGATGGGTTAGCCTGGTGGTGGGTATTGAGGAGGGCAGATTCTGCATGGAGCACTGGGTGTTAT
>NW_028064312.1:0-390 GCF_054177405.1 Leptonychotes weddellii
AGCTATCCAGCCGCTGGGCGTGCTGTGTGCGCGCATCCGATTGTGCCCGAGGAGTCGAGATCCTGCTTAGGAGCTCCTCATCACCGGTGGAACCTCTGCATGGTCGAAAACGCATGCCTGTACGTGCACCCCGATGTTTATAGCAGCAAGGTCCACAATAGCCAAACTGGAAAGAGCCAAGATGTCCATCGACAGATGACTGGATAAAGAAAATGTGGTATATATACACAATGGAATATTATGCAGCCATCAAAAGGAATGAGATCTTGCCATTTGCAACGACGTGGATGGAACTGGAGGGTATTATGTTGAGCGAAATGAGTCAATCAGAGAAAGACATGTATCATATGACCTCACTGATATGAGGAATTCTTAATCTCAGGAAACAAA
>NW_028064313.1:0-390 GCF_054177405.1 Leptonychotes weddellii
GGCTGAGGAGGAACGAGACTGTTGTCAAATCAGTAACCATGGGCTGGGAACAATGTCCACAGATCTCCTGGCCTCCCCTCTGCTGGGAGTGCTGGCTGGGTGGGGTCACCGCTGGCCCTGGGGGCCCTGGTTCATCTCCTGCTCATGGTGACCTCAGGACACAGAGAGAGTATGAGAAGGTCAGGAAGAACCCCCCTCCGGGGCTGGAGCGCCCTCGGACCCCGGAGGCGCTTCCTGGTGGGGAGTGGTGTTCATTCGTGCGTGAGGATGGCAGGCCCCGCTTTCCGGCTGTGTGACCTTGAGTGCATCATGCCACCTCCCTGAGCCTCAGTTTCCTCATCTGTGCTAGGAGGTGAAGTATTCTTATCTTGAAAAGATTTGAATGAGATA
>NW_028064314.1:0-390 GCF_054177405.1 Leptonychotes weddellii
AGCTCGGATTGCTGGGCCCCACCTCACAGATTCTGATGCCCTGGACCTCTAGCAGGATCGGATTATTTGCATTCCTACACTATCCAGGTGCTGCCGATGCTGCGGGTCCGGGGACTCACGCCAGAGAACTGCGCTTTCGACCGGAAGAGGGGATTGCCTCGAAATACTAGTACCGAACAGCAACACAACTACACTCCGGTTTCAACTGGAACTGCAAAGTCCTAAAAACTGGCAGCGGCCGTCCTCCACCCTCCGCGTCCACGCAGGCGTGGAAGGGACCCGGCGGCCCGGCAAGCCCCGCCCCCTCACCCCGGTCTCCTGGCCACGCCCTCCACGCCGCCCCCTCATTGGGCCGTTTCCACGCACGCGTCCCGCCCATTGCGCCTCCCG
>NW_028064315.1:0-390 GCF_054177405.1 Leptonychotes weddellii
TGAGGCCTGAGCAGAGAGGCCGTCCCTGTTTTACAGTCTGGGAAACCGAGGCCCAGCGCCAGAAGGCAACTTGCCCAAGGTCACAGGCTCAGCAGGTGGGGAGCCCAGGTGGACCCTGACATGGGTGACCTCTGCCAGCACTCTGTCCAGTTCAGACAAGTCTGATGGGGGACTGGCTGCTTTAGAAGAATGCTGATTGTGAAAATTGAAGCCAGGGGTCAGGACAGGGTCAGAGGTGACTTACAATCAGATTCTCAGAGTTGGGGGACCTCAGGGAGGTTCCCCCACCCCCTCACTTGAGGAGACAAGCTTAGAGAGGATAAGTGCTTGCCTCAGGTCACCCAGGCGCCCGGTGGCCGAGGGTCCATCTGCATCCTCACACAGAGAGCA
>NW_028064316.1:0-390 GCF_054177405.1 Leptonychotes weddellii
GAGGAGCAGGAAGAGCAGGATGAGGAGGAGAGGCAGGAGGGGCAGGAGGAGCAGGAGGAGCAGGAGCAGCAGGAGCAGCAGGAGGAGGAGGAGGAGCAGGAGGAGCAGGAGCAGGAGAGGCAGGAGGAGCAAAAGGGGCAGGAGGAGCAGGAGGGGCAGGAGGAGCAGGAGGGGCAGGAGGGGCAGGAGGAGCAGGAGGAGCAGGAGGGCAGGAGGGACAGGAGGGACAGGAGGAGCAAGAGCAGCAGAAACAGGAGGAGGAGCAGGAGGAGCAGGAGCAGGAGGAGCAGGAGCAGAGCAGGAGGAGCAGGAGGAGCAGGAGGAGCACAGCAGGAGGAGCAGGAGGAGCAGGAGAGGCAGGAAGAGCAGGAGGAGCAGAGCAGGAGGAGC
>NW_028064317.1:0-390 GCF_054177405.1 Leptonychotes weddellii
AGATGCTTAACCAAGCGCCCCCATTTGAGTATCTCTTTATATGCTTTTCTGATTTCTTTTAAACATAATCTGTTCATGATTTTTTTTCCCCCTAGGGCATCTTTTTCTACTTACTTGTTGATTTATAGAAATCTATTATATATGTTATGTATTTATATATATTTGTTTATTATATATGGCCTAAATATGCCTCTATTGTATATTTTATATGTATTACATATTTTTTTTTAAAGATTTTATTTATTTATTTGAGAGAGAGAGAATGAGAGAGAGCACATGAGAGGGGGGAGGGTCAGAGGGAGAAGCAGGCTCCTCGCTGAGCAGGGAGCCCGATGCGGGACTCGATCCAGGGACTCCAGGATCATGACCTGAGCCGAAGGCACTCGCTTA
>NW_028064318.1:0-390 GCF_054177405.1 Leptonychotes weddellii
TTCCTCTTATAAAATCTTTTATAATTTTCATCTTTACAGTCACATTCCATCCCTTCATTGTATTAACCCTTATTTTTGTACATATATAATTTTCACTTGCTTTAAAATTTGGGGAGGCACTTTCTTCTAAAAGACCAAAATACACACAAAATCTAGTGTGTGGCACTGATCTATGCACCAGCCTGATCATATTTGATCACATTCTGTTTTTGTTTTGTTTTGTTTGTTTGTTTTTATCTTTTTCTTTTTCTTTTTTTTTTTTCTTTTCTCTTTCTTTCCCTTTCTTTAGGCCCATTTCAGGTCTCTTCTGATTTGTTTAGTGTGTATTTTCTGGGGACGTTGTTACCCTGTTAGCATTTTGTTCTCTCATTCATCTATTCTCTGGACAAA
>NW_028064319.1:0-8201 GCF_054177405.1 Leptonychotes weddellii
GCACGCGGTGACGGCCGAGAGAGAGGCACCGCGGCAGCAAATAGAAACGCTCCCCGGTGGGTTTGTTGGTAAATAGAACAACTTGGGTCGGAAAGTTCCTGCGGAAAGTTGCTCGCCTGGGCGAGGGCGGCAGGAGGTGACCCGCGTCCCTCGCCGCCTCCTCCCTCACCTGCGCGCTATAACAGCATTTTAAAGTGAAATTGTATTTATAGCTAAACCTGTTATCTCGGGTACGCATCTGCCGTTTAAGGCAGATCTGGGCCTTGTCTTCCACCTCTACGTGCAGGTGATGAAGTGAGAGCTTTTCAAATCCTTGGTGGTTTCAGAGGAGTGGCTTCATTCAGTGCTGTAGGCCAGGAGCCAGGCTGGTGGATGATGAGGGTTATGGCTCAGGGACAGGTGGCGGGATGGGAACTGTAGGAAGTAGGAGGAGGGCAGGCATTTGGGGAGGCTGGGGGCACTAGGGTACTTCCTTGTCCTATGTAGAGCCAACCTTATTAGTGAACTGGCTGGGAGAGCCGGCATTTATCTTTCCTTCTTCCTTCCCCTTCCTCTCCAGCTCTGTCACTCTTCTCATGCGAGTGTCACCTGGAGTAACCTGGGAAGTGGGCTGTCCATCTCCCCAATCAGACTTGAGTGCTGCAGGAGCAGGGTTTTTACTCACCTTTTTATGTATCTGATGTTCGCAAAGCCTGAAAAAAATTGCTACCATTTCTTGAATGTTCATCATTATGCTAATGTGATCCCAAGTGTTACCATGTTTTATTGACTCTGAGATGTCAGTGGTAAGATACATAATTGCTTTATGTATTGTTACAAAAGAAAAGGCCTTGCCAGTTAAACTCTGATACAAGTGCTTTTGCCACTTAGAATTTTTATTATATACTTATTGAAAGAGCTCTTTTAGATTTATTTAGACATAGATTTTTATCACATCACTCTATGCACACATAAAAGGGAAAATGTAAGTGAAAGAAATCGATTAAGGTATTCCCGCAATTTTATCACTTTCAGAGTCTGACTCTTCAGAATCACTTTTGACTCAGAGTCATTGACATATCTCTGTGCCATCAGGAGTGTTGGTAACGCAGTGTTTCTTAGGGCACCTGGGTGGCTCAGTTGGTCTTTGGCCTAGGTCATGATCTCAGGGTCTTGGCATCAAGCCCCACGTTGGGCTCCTCGCTCAGCAGGGAGTCTGCCTTTCCCTCTGCCTTTACCCCTCCCCACTGCTTATGCTGTCTCTCTCTGTCTCAAATAAATAATTGAAATCTTAAAAAAAAAAAAAAAAGCTGTTGGTGATGCAGTGTCTCTTAAAAGAGGTCATACTGCTGTCTCTAGGAATCTCCTCCAAGCGCTAGTACCTATTCTGGGAGGTTTTTCTTTTTCTTTTTTTTTAATATTTTATTTATTTGACAGAGAGAGATACAGTGAGAGAGGGAACACAAGCAGGGGGAGTGGGAGAGGGAGACGCAGGCTTCCCGCCGAGCAGGGAGCCCGATGCGGGGCTCGATCCCAGGACCCTGGGACCACGACCTGAGCCGAAGGCAGACGCTTAACGACTGAGCCACCCAGGCGCCCCTGGGAGTTTAGATCCTGGTGTTTTTTCACTCGACCTGTGGCAGGCTAGTCTTTCCACGCATCTCAGTAATGACAGTATATATTTCAGCTTCATCCCTATCACTGTCTTCCACATCCAGGTCCTATAGGCCTTTGGTTGTTAAGGTTATTTTCCCAGTGATGGATATTTGCTTCCCTAATCAGATTTATGCTCAACTGCTGTTCCCATGCCTTTCAGTTTTAATGCCAAATTATAGCGTGATCTCTTTGAAGACATTTAAAATGGCAGTTAGAGGGCACCTGGGTGGCTCAGTCGTTAAGCGTCTGCCTTCGGTCCAGGTCATGGTCCCAGGGTCCTGGGATTGAGTCTCGCATCGGGCTCCCTTCTCCGCGGGAAGCCTGCTTTCCCTCTCCCACTCCCGCTGCTTGTGTTCCTGCTCTCGCTATCTCTGTCTCTCTCAAATAAATAAATAAAATCTTAAAAAAAAAAATGGCAGTTAGACTCAGGGTGTCCAGTGTTGACAACACACAACTCAGTGAAGCGAGGACAGAACTACGAAATGGCTGTGAACAAGGTCACACACCAGCAGGTAGTGGCATCCACGTCCTGTGACACCTTGAAGATAGCGACCAGAGGACACCACAGTTGTAAAATAGATCCTTAGTTCAGAAATGTTAAAATGTGGGGGAAAAAATGCATTATAGGCTTGACAAAATACAGATTGTTAATTCCAACAACATCCACGCTGGGTAGGTAATGTGGATTTTCAGACAAGGAAATTGGGGGTCTGTGTGGCTTACTAACATCATAGCTACTAAGCACATGGTAGGTTTGAGAGAGTAGAACCCAGATTTGTCTGATTCTAAAGCTCATACTTACAACTATATTACATTATTCAAGAAAAAAATAGACTAGAAGCTTCAAGGAAGCAAGGATCTTTTTGTTTGTTTGTTTGTTTTTGATACACTGATGTTTTTTAAGGACCTGGAACAGTACCTGGCATATACTAAGTACTTAATAAATATTTGTTGAGGGCGCCTGGGTGGCTCAGTTGGTTGGGCGGCTGCCTTCGGCTCAGGTCATGATCCTGGAGTCCCTGGATCGAGTCCCGCATCGGGCTCCCTGCTCGGCGGGGAGTCTGCTTCTCCCTCTGACCCTCCCCCCTCTCATGTGCTCTCTCTCATTCTCTCTCTCAAATAAATAAATAAAATCTTTAAAAAAAAATATTTGTTGAATAAAGCCCTTAAAGAGAAGATAGATATGCAATCATGTCCTTCTTTTCCTAGAAATGAAGTCTGTAACATTTTGCACAAGGGGTAAAAGCAGGGAAGATGGGTGACCATTTTCTAGACAAGGTGTAGTTTGTCGTTCACCAGTTCTTTCAGGTCTTAGAAAAGGCAAAACAGTGAGGAGTGGAAGGACGTCTATCCCTAGAGAGCCTGTCAGCACCAGCCTGTTAGACAGCATTAAGGTAGTTCCTGGACTCTTCCTCCCATCTTATGTAAATCAAGATCAGCAGGAATCTATGAGTTGTGCAGTTAAAAATAAATTAAAAAGGAAGCCAATCTGATAAGCCTTAACATAAAGAAAGTTTGTGTACAGGGAATTTATATTTGATCAATAGCTAGGTTTTATTTTATTTTATTTTTTTTTAAGATTTTATTTATTTATTTACTTGAGAGAGAGAGAGAAACAGCATGAGAGGGGATAGGGTCAGAGGGAGAAGCAGGCTCTCCGCCTAGCCGGGAGCCCAATGTGGGACTCGATCCCAGGACTCCGGGATCATGACCAGAGCCGAAGGCAGTCGCTTAACCAACTGAGCCACCCAGGCGCCCCAATTGCTAGGTTTTAAAAAATATGAAATGTTTTGAAAATTCTGACGCTCTGATAGCTCATCTGTAAAATATAAAAGTTGACATATTTGACCACTACTTTGTGCTAGATCTTGTGCCTAGAATTTTTCCATATATCATGTAACCCTCACAGTAACTCTAGGAGGTAATTATTGTCTCCATTTTCCACATGATGATATTGGGGACTCAGAGAATAAGTGATTTGGCCAAAGTTATATACTAGTGAGCAGTTGAGCCAGTCTGGGAGCCAAGATGTTTAACTGAGATTCTGCAGATTTTTTTCTGCTCTCTCCTGCTTCCCCTCTAAGCTGAAGGCAGGACTAAACTTTAGAAACCACTTTACCCTCTTTTTTTTTTTTTTTTAAGATTTATTTATTTGAGAGAGAGAGTGAGAGCACAGAGAGGGACAGAGTGGGGAGGGAGAGAAAGGAGGGAGAGAATCCCAAGCAGGATCCATAAGAGCTGGATGAGGGGCTCGATCTCACAACCCTAAGATCACGACCTGAGCCGAAACCAAGAGATGGAAGCTTAACTGACTGAGCCACCCAGGCACCCACCACTCTACATTCTTATTTTACAATGGGGACACTGATGCTAGAGGATATAAAGTGACTTATTTAGGAGTGCCTGGGTGGCACAGTTGGTTAAGCATCCGACTCTTGGTTTCGGCTCAGGTCGTGATCTCAGGGTTGTGAGATAGAGCTCAGCGTGGAGTCTTCTTGGGATTCTCTTTCCCTCTTCCTCTGTCTCTCCCACTTGTGCTTCCTCTCTCTCTCAAAATAAATAAATGAAAATCTTTTTAAAAAGTGACTTATTTAGTAGTGGAGTCATGTCTAGAATTAATTTTTTTAATTTTTTTAAAGATTTATTTATTTTATTTTATTTTATTTTTTTTAAAGATTTTATTTATTTGAGAGAGCGAGAATGAGAGAGAGAGAGTGCACATGAGAGGGGGAAGGGTCAGAGGGAGAAGCAAACTCCCTGCTGAGCAGGGAGCCCGATGTGGGACTCGATCCCAGGACTCCAGGATCATGACCTGAGCTGAAGGCAGGCAGTTGCTTAACCGACTGAGCCACCCAGGCGCCCCCTAAAGATTTATTTATTTTAGAGAGAGAGAACAAGTGGGAATGGGGGTAGAGGGAGAGGGAGAGAGCAGAATCCCCGACAAGTGCAGAGCCTGATGTGGGGCTCCATCTCATGATCCTGAGATCACGTCCTGAGCTGAAACCAAGAGTCAGTCTTTTTTTTTTTTTTTTTAAAGATTTTATTTATTTATGTGGAAGAGAGAGACACAGCGAGAGAGGGAGCACAAGCAGGGGGAGCGGGAGAAGGAGAAGCAGGCTTCCCGCAGAGCAGGGAGCCAGATGCGGGGCTCGATCCCAGGACCCTGGGATCATGACCCGAGCCGAAGGCAGACGCTTAACGACTGAGCCACCCAGGCGCCCCAAGAGTCAGAGTCTTAACCTGCTGTGCCACCCAGGCACCCCAGTATTTTTTTTTTTAAGATTTTTTTTTTAAAGATTTTATTTATTTATTCATTAGAGACAGAGAGAGAGAGAGAGGCAGAGGGAGAAGCAGGCTCCAAAGGAGCAGCGAGCCCGATGCGGGACTCGATCCCAGGACCCTGAGATCATGACCTGAGCCGAAGGCAGACGCTTAACCATCTGAGCCACCCAGGCGCCCTTTAAGATTTTATTTTTAAGTAATTTCTATACCCATTGTGGGGTCTGAACCCACACCCTGAGATCAAGAGTCGCATTCTCTACTGACTGAACCAGCCAGGTGGTCCTTAGACTTGAGTTTTCTTGAGCAATTTATTAAATAATAAATAATTGCAGAATGTCACACTGGGGACATCAAGTAGTTTCATAGAGAGAGAAACTCAATAGGTTTTAAAACTATATCTTAAAGAACAAGAACTACCAAGTGGATATTCTTTAGCACGGCTTTGGATTCCAGACACTTTCTGAATTAAAGAGTTTTCACATCTTGGGTTTCTTTATTTGCTAATGGTATTCTAAAACTATTAAGAACTGTGACTAGGCAGTATTTCATATCCTTATTGCTAAATGTTACTTGCAAACTTTCCTATGTGTAGATTAACTGTTGTGTTGTTTTGCTCCACAACTGCTAAGTAGTTATTTCCTTTTTTCTTCTCTTTATTCTTGTCTTAAATAGTTTACTGGTATTTTATGCCAGATGTAATGTCTACTTCCTTATTTGGGAAAGATAAGGAACAGGGTATTTCAGTCGGGGGTAAATGTCCCTTTCCTTCCTGTTTCTGCTTACTTGCTCCTACCTTCCTTCAGGTGTCCTTCTTGGAGGTCATCCCTGAGCATCCACTTGGGATTAGGAATCCTTTTTTCCCATGGCATACTCTGATAGCTTTTTTTAAAATAAGATTTTATTTATTTATTTGAGAGAGAGAGAGTTTGAGAGAATGAGTGGGAGGAGGGGCAGAGGGAGAAGCCGACTCCCTGTGGATCAGGGAGCCTGATGCAGATCTCAATCCCAGGACCCTGGGATCATGACCTGAGCCGAAGACAGACCCTTAACTGACTGAACTACCTAGGCACCCCTGTGATAGCTTTTTAAACACTCCATACAAATTATCGAATACCTGCCATATGCCAGATCTAGAGTTACTCTTGTGAACACACACATTCCTTGGCCTGTAGGAACTTATAGTTGAGATGGAGAGCCAATCTGACAGAAAAATGCAATGTGATTGAATACCTTTTTTAAAAAGCTAATATGTGAGTGTTTGTTATATAACAGGCATTGTACTAAGAATTATTTCATGTCATTCTCTCAATAAGCGTATGATCCCCATTTTCTAGGGAAGGAATTTAGAGAACATGTGTTTTGTGCCAGGTCAGTTACATTTCAGAATTGCTACCCAAATCCAGGTCCAGAGCCGAGGCTCTTGTTTTTTTTTTAAAGATTGTATTTATTCACTTGAGAGAGAGAGAGACAGAGAGAGCACAAGCAGGGGGAGAGGCAGAGGGTGAGGGAGAAGCAGACTCCCCACTGTGCTGGGAGCCTGATGTGGGGCTCGATCCCAGGACCTGGGGATCATGACCTGAGCCGAAGGCAGACGCTTAATCGTCTGAGCCACCCAGATGCCCCCAGAGCCCAAGCTCTTAAACACTGTGCTTTGGACTGACTGCTGCCTCTCTTCAGTTCAGAGCACTTCTCCCTGTGTGTCCCCTGTGCCCTCATGCACCAGGCACAGGGAGGTGGGTGCCACTGTTGGAGTTTGAGAACTAATAATGACTTACTAGTCAGACAGCAGCTGTAAATGACTGACCATCTTCCTTAGAGACTTCAAAATAATTCAAGATACTAACAAATGTAAAACAGCCTCCAAGTTATTCATCACAATGTTGCTTGTAATAGTAAAAGACTAGAAATAACCTAAATGTTTATCCACAGGAGATTAAATAAATTAGGATCTATTTATACAATGAAATGATGCAGCTGTGATAAAGAATGAGGAAATGATATATAGATATGGAACAGTGTAGAAGGTATGGTGTTTTGTAGAATAAACATGGCTCAGAAGAGATGTTACTTTGTATAGAATCAATAGTGTGCTGCCATTTGCGGTGGGAGAGACAGAGTATTTATTAAATGCATGCAAGCATGCGTGCAAGTTCTGCCCCCAGTGTGGGGTTTGAACTCATGACCCAGGGATCAAGAGTCATGTGCTCTACCAATTGAGCCAGGTACATGCCCCTGTATTTTTGCATGTATATGCTTAGCATATCCCTGGAAGGGTAGACAAGAAATTGATAATATAGGTTGCTTCTGAAGGGTGGTTAAGGAATTCCAGGTAGGGAGATTGTCCATACTTTTTTATGCCTTTTGAATTTGAATTTGAAATAATAAGCACCTTCTAGAAATGAAAACAAATACAGAATGGCACTCGGAGCTGTGTATGTTTCATAAGTGTGTGGGATAAGCCTGCCTTGGTCTTTGTCCCATCCCAGTGCCTGACATAGTATGCACTTAAGTATTTATGCAATCAATGAACCAAGCTGAAAAAACAATCTCAAATTCCTCTATAGGAAGGATACAACATCTCTTTTGTGGTATTCCTTCTAAAAATACATATCCTGAATCTAACCATGAAAAAATATCAGACAAATTCAAATCGAGGAACAGTCTGAAAAATAAATGGCCTATGTATTTAAAAAATGTCAACATCATGGATGACTAAGAAAGACCAGGAGACTGTTCCAGATCAGAGGGGATGGAGGGACACGACAACTGGACGCATTGTATAAAATGCCAGATTGGATCCAGGGCTAGAAAAAAAGTTGTTTAAGGATATTAATTAGACAATTGGCAAAATATAAATAAGGTCTATAAATTAGGTAAGAGTTTGATTGTAACTTTCTGGTTTTGGTAGTAGTACCGTGAGAAAAAAGTCCTGCTTTTAGGAAACAGGTATGTAAGAATTCAGTAATAAAGTGGCATGTGTGTGCAACTTACTCTCAAATATCAAAAGAGAGAAAGAGAATAATAAACACATAGAATGCTAACATTTGGTAAATCTGAAGAAATACATGTATTCTTTCTACCCTTTTGTAGCTATTCTGTCAAACTATTTAAAAAAAAAAACCTGCTTCCTCAAGGGCAAAAGTGAACTATTGGGACTTCATCAAGATAAAGAGCTTTTGCACAGCAAAAGAAACAGTCAACAAAACCAAAAGACAACCGACAGAATGGGAGAAGATGTTTGCAAATGACATATCAGATAAAGGGCTAGTATCCAAAATCTATAA
>NW_028064320.1:0-390 GCF_054177405.1 Leptonychotes weddellii
AAAAAATAAAATAAATAAAAAAGATATTTATTTGAGAGAGAGAGAGCAAGCAGGGGGAGGTGCAAAGAGAGAGGGACAAGGAGATTCTTATGTGCGGGAGCCCGACTTGGGGCTCGATCCCGCAACTTGGAGAGTCAAAACCAAGAATTGGACACTTTAACTGACTAAGCCACCCAGGTGCCCCCATCCCTTTTTTTTTTATTGAAAAATCTGTACTTTCCAGGCTTACTGCAATGTCCATATATACATGTGTCCATTTCTGGGTTGTCTTAGTTGTTCCCTACTGATTTGTCTGTTACTGCACTAGTACCATTGTGAATTGTTACTGCTTTGCTAAAAGTCTTGATACCTGGTAGAGCAAGTCCTTCCACCTTTGATGTTCTTACCCCT
>NW_028064321.1:0-390 GCF_054177405.1 Leptonychotes weddellii
AGGCTATCACTCATTGAATTGTTTTTGCACTGTTGTCAAAGATCAAACAGCCATATTTTTGTGGGCCTATTTCTGGACTCTCTATTCTGTTCCATTGATCTACTTGTCTATCCCTTTACCGATATCATGTCTTGATTATTGTATCTTTATAATGAGTCTTAAAATTTGGTAGTGTGATCCCTTCATTTTTGTTCTTTTTTTTTTTTTTTTTTTTTAAAGATTTTTTATTTATTTATTTGAGACAGAGAGAATGAGATACAGAAAGCATGAGAGGGAGGAGGGTCAGAGGGAGAAGCAGACTCCCTGCCGAGCAGGGAGCCCGATGCGGGACTCGATCCCGGGACTCCAGGATCATGACCTGAGCCGAAGGCAGTCGCTTAACCAACTGAG
>NW_028064322.1:0-390 GCF_054177405.1 Leptonychotes weddellii
ATATTCTTTTCCTCCACGCTGCCATGTATGTATTAATTTATTAGTTCATTCCACAGACCCCTATTTGCCTACTCTTTGCCTAAAACTCTCTGAAGCACCAAACAGGATCCCTGCCCTCATGGAGTTTATATTCTAAAGAAGACAATCTCGAGGTAAATGTGCTCTCGTGCAATTAAGACAGAAAAGGAAAAAAAAAAGCAATAAAAGGATGTAGTATTGGAGTAGCTGCTGGAGAAGTGGGGACTCCCTTCTGCCAGGACTGTTTGGAATGCGTCCCCTAACTGTCCCCTAAAAAGACAAGAGCCTGGACCGGTTAACCACAGGCTCCTATCCATCATTAGGTGAGAGTTGTCTCCAGGATATTAACTTCCTTGCACTTCGGGCTGCACC
>NW_028064323.1:0-390 GCF_054177405.1 Leptonychotes weddellii
CTGGGCCTGGGCCTGGGGACGGACACAGACACCTGGCCTGGCCACCGATCTGCGTGGGACTCCAGCCATGGGACCCGCCTCAGATTAGCCTGTTTCTGCCTCACGAGGACGCCCACCCCCGGGGTCCCTAGAGGGTGGGTACTGCTGCTCCGACGGACGCTCCAACCCGGAGCTAGGCCAGAGCAGCGCTGGGGGGGGGGATGCCATGCCGCTCCGCAAGCACACACATACTTACGGGCGCTACTCCGAAGGCATCATAGTGCGCCACGATGACGATGGTAGGAAGGTCCTCTCCACCCAGCCCCGTCAGCCGCCCCTGCAGAGAGAAGGTCTGTGAAGGGCCTGCTGGCTGGGGCCCCAACGGCCAGAAACAGCCCAGGCTGCCCTCCC
>NW_028064324.1:0-390 GCF_054177405.1 Leptonychotes weddellii
CTGATTAAATGCTGTAGGTCTGACTACATGTTAAATCTCATATATGGGGAAAATAAAACATGAATACAAACATCATGCCAAACAGAATCTGTCAGTATACATTTACACATAAAATGCATTTATTCATAAAAATCACAAGGAAGGAAAATGTTATAAGGAAACTATTTTAAGCTCCGATTAGAAAACTTCCTTTTTTTTTTATGTCCAATGTTTAAACATCCAAATAAGCAGGATAAGTTTTTCCCCCAAATATGAAATCAGTGTCATCAAATTCATCTAATTCTATTGCTCCATCAATTGACATAAACCAAAGACTTAGGCGGGCGCCTGGGTGGCTCAGTCAGTTAACTGTCTGCCTTCGGCTCAGGTCATGATCCCAGGGTCCTGGGA
>NW_028064325.1:0-390 GCF_054177405.1 Leptonychotes weddellii
CACGGCACCACGCACGGTCTCTGTGCCCTCGTTCTCGGTCTGCCCAGAACAGGAGCTGCCTTAGAGCTCGTTACCAGGGCTGGGAAGTGCTCTGAGGAATAACAGCTTCAGACCCCAAGGGTGGACCTAGGGTTCTAGGCTTTGTCCGGTTCTGTGAACGTTCACCGGCCCACATTTGGGAGGGGAGACAGACCGCAAATGGCTAACGGGGACAGGAGATGATCAGGGACATCATAGAAGCACAGAGAGGAGCGGAGGGGACCCCGGAGGGCTCCTGGGCACACCGTGTGCTGGGGCGTCCCGTCTGAGGGCAGTGGGGCGGGGCAGGGGTGCAGGGGGATGGGGTGGGGCGGGTCTCCGCGGGAGCACCTGCCAGGGGCTGCAGGTGGA
>NW_028064326.1:0-390 GCF_054177405.1 Leptonychotes weddellii
GTAGGCAGAAGCAACGTCAGGTGTCTGGAGACAGCCATGCCCACGTTAGCAGACAGGGAGCTTGGAAAGTCCATACGCAGATTGATTACATACACTGCCTTGTGCCCGACTTGCTTCAGATTACAGGGAATCCCTGTTACTGGGGAGTGATGGACCGTTACGAAGCAGAAGCCCTCCTCGAAGGGAAACCTGAAGGCACGTTCTTGCTCAGGGACTCTGCGCAAGAGGACTACCTCTTCTCTGTGAGCTTCCGTCGCTACAACAGATCCCTGCATGCCCGAATTGAACAGTGGAATCACAACTTTAGTTTTGACGCCCACGACCCATGTGTATTTCACTCCTCCACTGTAACAGGACTTTTGGAACATTATAAAGATCCCAGTTCTTGCA
>NW_028064327.1:0-390 GCF_054177405.1 Leptonychotes weddellii
ACCTCGCGACACCAGGGACTTTCTGAGTCCCTCCTGCTGGTGTGCCTTGGCAGGAGGAAACCACAAAGGGGCAGGGTTAGGAGGGATTTGGAGCCTGGCTCGCCCCTAGCACCGCCCTTATAAGCTTTGTTACCTTCCCGCTGGTTACCTTGTGCCCCTTTGTGCCTCTACTTACTCATCTTAAAGGGGGATCCCAAGATTTGCGGAGACAATGGAAGAAGACGTAATGTGTTGGAGTTCAAATCAACCCCAACAGACCTCCTCTCTCATTGTCCTATTCCTGTTCTACATCAGAGGTGGCCAGAACTTCACGAGACATCTCAGCCCTGATGAGGGCCCCTGGGACAGGGGCTGCCAATCCTGGCTGGTGTGTGGAATGACCCGGGAGCT
>NW_028064328.1:0-390 GCF_054177405.1 Leptonychotes weddellii
AGCTATCCAGCCGCTGGGCGTGCTGTGTGCGCGCATCCGATTGTGCCCGAGGAGTCGAGATCCTGCTTAGGAGCTCCTCATCACCGGTGGAACCTCTGCATGGTCGAAAACGCATGCCTGTACGTGCACCCCGATGTTTATAGCAGCAAGGTCCACAATAGCCAAACTGGAAAGAGCCAAGATGTCCATCGACAGATGAATGGATAAAGAAGATGTGGTATATATATACAATGGAATATTATGCAGCCATCAAAAGGAATGAGATCTTGCCATTTGCAACGACGTGGATGGAACTGGAGGGTATTATGTTGAGCGAAATGAGTCAATCAGAGAAAGACATGTATCATATGACCTCACTGATATGAGGAATTCTTAATCTCAGGAAACAAA
>NW_028064329.1:0-390 GCF_054177405.1 Leptonychotes weddellii
GGGGCGGGGGGACACAGACATCTAGTGCATAGTCATCGTGTTACTGTCCCGATTACAACCGGGGCCAGGCTCGGGCGGTCAGTGCAGGGACTCAGGTGATGCCCATGCTAAAGGAACAGTCGGGGCCGGGGGCTGCAGGCAGGGCCTGTGTCAGGACCTGAGCTGCCCTGTGCTGGGACGGTGGATGAGAACCACCCACAGTGTGAGAATCAGTCTTTCCTCACGTGCTGCTGTCAAGTGAACCAGTGGCTACACGGCTGAGCACACCTGCTCCCCGATCCGTTTCCCCCCATGGAACGGGGCTGGGTGGGGGACAGGTGCTTGGGTGCAGACGCCAGGGGACGGTCCCACTGCCGAGGACGCCCTGACCCGACACCTCCTGCCGTTCTA
>NW_028064330.1:0-8199 GCF_054177405.1 Leptonychotes weddellii
AAAATTTTTTTTTTTTTAAGATTTTTATTTATTTGAGAGAGAGAATGAGATAGAGAGAGAGAACATGAGACGGGGGAGGGTCAGAGGGAGAAGCAGACTCCCCGCTGAGCAGGGAGCCCGATGCGGGACTTGATCCTGGGACTCCAGGATCATGACCTGAGCTGAAGGCAGTCGCTTAACCAACTGAGCCACCCAGGTGCCCTAAAAATGTTTTTTTTTTTAAAAAGAGATTGATAAGATGTTGGCTGAAAAAGGGAAAAAGAAAAATTAAAAAAAAAAAAAAAGACAGTTAAAAAAAACAACAACTTAACTTTGAAAGACTACAGAATCATGATAAAAAAGCCATGAATTTGGGCGCCTGGGTGGCTCAGTCGTTAAGCGTCTGCCTTCAGCTCAGGTCATGATCCCAGGGTCCTGGGATCGAGTCCCACATCGGGCTTCCTGCTCGGCAGGAAGCCTGCTTCTCCCTCTCCCACTCCCCCTGCTTGTGTTCCTGCTCTTGCTGTCTCTCTCTCTCTGTCAAATAAATAAATAAATAAATCTTTAAAAAAAAAAAAAAAAGCCATGAATCCTATGTGCATTATTCCCCTAGCACTGGAGTTCTGCCGTTCTCATTGATCGGTAAACTTGGTCTTGGCTGGCCGTTCTTGCTGATCTTCTGGGGGAGGGGCCTGTTGCCGTGGTTTCTAAAAGTCTTTGCCGGAGGCAGAATCGCCCCGCCCTTGCCCGGTCCGGGCTAAGTAATCTGCTCGGGTTTGCTCTCCAGAGATTTTGTTCCCTGCAAGCTTTCCTACAGCTTTGGAGGCCGAGAGTGAAAATGGCGGCCTCCCAATCCCCGCCTCGGAGGAGCCGAGAACTAGGGCCCCGCTCCTCAGTGTGCCCCCAGAGAAAAGCTGTCAGTCACTCCCCTCTCCCCAGTCCGGCCGCACTCCGTGCTCACCCGGCCTGTGACCGAGCATTTCTATCTCTGGCACCCAACCCCGGGTGGAGTCTCCAAACCCAGCAGATCCCTGCGGTGCGCTCCCACACCACTCCTCCCGGGGGAAAAAGGTGAGTCTCCCCGGATCTGCCGCTCGTTGGGTCCCTGCTGGAGGAGCAGTGGCCTGACTGTGCCGCAGATCACAGTTTATGGCAACCCCGAGCTGAGAGCCCCAAGCTGATAGAGTTTATCAGGAGGGAAGACAACAGGGAATACTGAAACATTAATCTGATACAGTCTATAGATTTTTGTATTCTAAAGAACAACTTAGATATTGAGAATTATTTAAATAATATATTCCCTGAAAACCTCCAAGTTAATCCTGAATATCCAAATGCTGAAGTTTTTTGAGCACATTCTCAGTCCCAAGCTTTACTTATGAATTTCTACTTCTGGCCAAGATGGAATAACAAGAACTCAATTTACCTTCCTGGCAAACAAACAAAAAAGACAGACAAAATATTTCAAACAACAGTTTTAAGACATTAGACATCAGATAACAAAGTCAGTGATCTCTGAAACATGGGAAACATGAGGTGAACCATAGAACTACCTCAGCTTACTTTTTTTTTTTTTAAGATTTATTTATTTATTTGAGAGAGAGAGAGAGTGCATGCCCGTGGCGGGGGGGGGGGGCAGGGCAGAGGGAGAAGAGGGAGAGGAAGAAAATCTCAAGCAGGCTCCATGCTGAGCATAGAGCCGGATAGAGGGCTTGATCTCACAACGCTGAGATCATGAACTGAGCCAAAATCAAGAGTTAGCCACTTAACCAAACAGAGCCACCCAGGCACTCCGACTTCAGCTTACTTTCTAAAGAGAGTTCCCATGCTACTGTACAGGAAGAAAAAACTGAGGAGAGCTTGGCTAACTCTGAGTTGAGGAGATAGAGGTGAGAATCCAGGAAGACAAAGGCTGCTAGAGTTCACAGAACAGAGTGCTGGAGAGGAAAGAGCTGCTCAGAGCACCCCGGATATTTGCAGAGGCTCTTCCTAGAGTATTCAGCCAAGTACTGATTGATGCATGTATATAAGGGAAATATCCAAAGCCAAAAGAACTATCTAAAAGTATTACAGAACAGTATCTAGAGTTCACATAGGGCCAAAAATAGTTCCTACCACCAAGATTCAAAAAACTGGTAATTCAAAAGGACATAAGGTAGAGTACTCAGGAAGACCGTGGCTCAGTTGTGAGAAATAATTAGCCTGAGACTAAGCATCACTCCAGAACTAACTAAAAAAATCATAAAAGCAGGACCTGAGAGATTCAAGCTATTTTAAGTAATTTATCTAAATCCAAGGACAAAATTTAATAATGGTTATAGGTATACAGAAATATCTAGTACACCCCAAAAATAAAAGTCACAGTGTCTGACATCCAATAAAAGATTAGATGCAAAGAGGGAGTAAAACACGACCTATACAGAGGAGAATAATCAATCAATTGAAACCTACCCAAAACTGAAACAGATATTAGAATTAGCAGTAAAAGACAATAAAATAGTTATAATATTCTATCCCATATTTTTAATAAGTAGAAACATGGGGGGCGCCTGGGTGGCTCAGTTGGTTAAGCGACTGCCTTCGGCTCAGGTCATGATCCTGGAGTCACAGGATCGAGTCCCGCATCGGGCTCCCTGCTCGGCAGGGAGTCTGCTTCTCCCTCTGACCCTCCTCCCTCTCATGCTCTCTGTCTCTCATTCTCTCTGTCTCAAATAAATAAATAAAATTAAAAAAAAAAAAAAAAGAAACATGGAAGATATTTTTAAAGATCTTATTTGAGCTGCTAAACATGAAAACTACAACGGATCAGAGTAAATATACAGATTAGATACTGCAGAAGAAATGACTAATGAATCTGAAAGCATAATAGAAAATATTCAAAATGAAAAACAAAGCAAAAAAAAAAAAGAATCCAAAAACTGAAAAAGCATCAATGAACAGTGGGAAAGCTTCAAGCAGCATTATATATAGGTAATAGGATGCCTGAAAAGGAGTACAAGTGGTGGGGGAAAGGGAAACAGAAAACATATTTGAAGAAATAATGGACAAAAGCTTTCCAAATTTGATGAAAACTATAAACTCATAGATACAAAGCTCAAATTATCCCAAGGAAAAGAAATATGAATAAAATGACACCAAGGCCCATCATAATCAAATTATTCATTTTTTAAAGATTTTATTTATTTATTTGTCAGAGAGAGAGAGCGAGAGAGTGCACACACACACAAGCAGTGGGGAATGGCAGGCAGAGGGAGAAGCAGGCTCCTCACTGAGCAAAGAGCCTGATGTGGGACTGGATTCCAGGACTCTGGGGTCATGACTTGAGCCAAAGGCAGATGCTTAACCAGCTGAGTCATCCAAGCATCCGAAATTATTCATTTTTAAAAGAAAAATCTTAAAAAGCAACCAGAGGAAAAAAGATGCAGAGAGGAACAAAGATATAGTATCAGATTTCTTAAAGGAAAACAGTTCAAGCAAAAAGACAGTGAAGCAATATGTTAAAGTACTAAAATTTTCTAGAAAGTCTATACCCAGCAAATATACTCTCAAAAACAAAGGCAAAATAGACATTTTCAAACATAAAAAAGCAGACCCACAACATAAGATGTGTTAAAGAGTATGCTTCAGGCAGAAGAAAAATGGTATCACACAAAAATCTGAATCTACACAAAAGAATGAAGAACACTGGAAATAGAAGGTATAAAAGATTTTTTTCTTATTATTTAAATCTCTGTAATGATAATTAACTGTTTGAGCAAATATAAAAATATATTGTGAGCTTTACAGTATACATATAAGAAATACATGACAATAGCATAAAGGCCAGGAGAGGAGAAATGAAAGTGTTACATTGTAAGATTCTCACCCTATATGTGAAGAGATATGATATCACTTCAACTATGATAAGTTAAAATGTATACTATGAATCCTGTAACACAACCACTAAAGTAACACAACAAAGGGTTTTAGCTAATAAGCCAACAAAGGAGATAAAAGGTAATAATAAAAATAGTATATTAAGCCAAAGAAGGCAGAAAAAGGAAGAAAAGGGAATAAATAACAGAACAGAAAACAAAGAGCAAAATGATAGATTCAAATAAAATAGTACAAATTAAGTGTAAGTGGCCTAAAAACCACAAATAAAAGGCAGAGATTGTTGGACTGGATAAAATACTAAGACCTAAATATATGCTGCCTACAAGAAGTGCATTTTAAATAAAAATATACAAATAATTTAAATTTACAAGGAGGTAAGAAGATATACCATGCTAATGATAACTGAAAGTGAAACAACAAAACAGTAACAAAAGGTGAAATGGCTATATAAATATCAGGAAAAAAAGGAAATTACAGAGCAAAGAATATTACCAAGGATAAAGGTCATTTCATCATGGCAACTTGTTCATCTAATCAAGAGAATATAAAAATCTTAAATCTGTATACTCCTTAGAAGAGAACTTCAGAATACATGAAGCAAAAACTAATAGAACTAAAATGGGAAATAGATAAACCCACAATTATTATCAGGAAAATCACTATCTCTCACTAATGAATACAATAAGTAGACAGAAAATCAGTAAGAATTTAATGGACTTGAAGGTCACTATCAATCAACCTGACATAACAACATGTATAGAACATTCCATCCAATGACAGCAGAATACATCCTAAAATCCATACCTAACCTCAAGGGACCCTGAGATTGTTTTGGCTAAAACAATCTTTTTTAAAAATTTAAATTCAATTAATTAACATATAATGTATTATTTGTTTCAGGGGTACAGGTCTGCGATTCATCAGTCTTATATAATACCTAGTGCTCCTTACAATGCATACCCTCCCCAATGTCCATCACCCAGTTACCCCGTTCCCCCACCCCACTCCCCTCCAGCAACCCTCTGTTTCCTAAGATTAAGAGTCTCTTATGGTTTGTCTGGGGCGCCTGGGTGGCTCAGATGGTTAAGCATCTGCCTTTGGCTCAGGTCATGATCCCAGCGTCCTGGATCAAGCCCCGCATCGGGCTTCCTGCTCAGCGGGGAGCCTGCTTCTCCCTCTCCCTCTGCCTCTCTCCCTGCTCATGCTCTCTCCCTCTCTCTCTCTCTCTATCTGTGTCTCAAATGAATAAATAAAAAAATCTAAAAAAAAGAGTCTCTTATGGTTTGTCTCCCTCTCTGGTTTCATCTTGTTTCATTTTTTCCTCTCTTCCCCTATGAACCTCTGCCTTGTTTCTTAAATTCCACATATCAGTGAGATCATATGATAATTGTCTTTCTCCAATTGACTTATTTCGCTTAGCATAATACCCTCTAGTTACATCCACGTCATTGCAAATGGCAAGATTTCATTTTTTTTGATGGCTGCCAAAACAATCTTTAAAAAGAAGAACCAAGTTGGAGGACTTGCACTTCCCAGTTTCAAAACTTACTACAAAGTAACAGTAATTAAAACAATTAAAGAAAAAAAAACAATTAAAGACAGACATATAGAATTAATGGATCAGAATAAAGAGCCTGGAATAAAATGTCACATATAAGTCATATGATTTTAAACAAGAGTGGCAAGATCATTTAGTGAGGAAAGGACAGTCTTTTTAGCAAATGTTATTTAAAAAACTGAATATCCACATGCACATGAATGAAGGTGGACACTTACCTTATACCATATACAAAAATTAGTTTAAAATAGATCAAAGACTTAAACCTAAGAAGTAAAACTATAAAACTTCTAGCAGAAGACATAGGGGAAAATCTTCACAACACTGGACTTGGCAATGATTTCTTGAATACAACATCAAAAGCACAGGTAACAAAAGAAACAATATATTGGACTACATCAAAATTAAATATTTCTGTGCATCAAAAGACATAATCTACAGAGTGAAAAGGCAACCTATGAATGAATGGGAGAAAATATTTATAAATCGTGTATTTGATAAGGAATTAATATTCATAATACATAAAGAACCCCTATAAATCAACAACAACAAATTTAAAAATGGACAAAGAACTTGAATAAACATTTCTTCAAGGAAGATATACAAATGGTCAACAAGCACACAACAAGATATTTAACATCACTAATACCACTAATCTTTAAAGAAATACAACTCAAAAACCACATTATACCACTTTACTTCCATTAGGATAGTTATTTAAAAAACACACACACACACACAAAACCAGAAAACAACTGTTAATGTGGATATGGAGAAATTAGAAACTTTATGCAGTGGAACTGTAAAATGATGCCACTGTTATGGAAAACAATATGGTGGTTCCTCAAAAAATTGAACATAGAATTATCATTTGATCCAGCAATTCCACTTTTAGATATATACTCATAAGAATTAAGAGTAAGGGCTCAAACAGGTATTTGTATACCCATGTTCAAAGCAGCATTATACACAATAGCCAAAAGATGGAAGTAACTCAAGGGTCCATCAATGGATGAATGAATAAATAAAATGTGGTATAATCATGCAAAGGAATATTATTCAGCCTTATAAAGGAATGGAATTCTGACATATGCTACAACATGGATGGACACTGAATACATTAAGCTAAGTTAAATAAGTTAGACACAAAAGAATGAATATTGTATGATTCCACTGATAGGAGGTAATTAGAGTGGTAAATTCATACAGACAGAAAGAATGGTAGTGCTTGGTGGGAGAAGTAGAATCATTGGATACAGAGTTTCAGTTTGGGATGATGAAAATTTCTGGAGATGGATGGTGGTGATAACTACACAATAATATGAATGTACTTAGTATCACTGAACTGTGCATTTAAAGATTTTTTTTTAAGATTTTATTTATTTATTTGACAGAGAGAGAGAGAGTACAAGCAGGGAGAGAGGTAGGGAGAGGGAGAAGCAGGCTCCCGCTGAGCAGAGAGCCCGACACGGGGCTCGATCCCAGGACCCCGGGATCATGACCTGAGCCGAAGGCAGATGCTTAACAAACTGAGCCACCCAGGCGCCCCTGAACTGTACATTTAAAAATGTCAAGATGATAAATTTTGTTATGTGTTTTTTACCACAATTTTTTAAAAATTTAATGATTAAAATGGTTTTATGTTATGCACGTTACCACAATTAAAAAAATAAAGCTAGGGGTGTCTAGGTGGCTCAGTCGGTTAAGCATGGACTCTTGATTTCAGCTCATGTCATGATCTCAGGGTCATGAGATCGAGCCCTGCATCAGGCTCCGAGCTGAGCATGGAGCCTGCTTAAAATTGTCTCTCCAGGGAACCTGGGAGGTTCAGTTGGTTAAGTATCTGCCTTCAGTTCAGGTCATAATCTCAGGGACCTGGGATCGAGTCCCATGTCCAGTTCCCTGCTCAACAGAGAGTCTGCTTCTCCCTCTCCCTCTGCCCTTCCCCCCACTGTGCTCGCTCTCTCAAATAAATAAAATCTCTAAAAAAAAAAAAAATTCTCTCTCCCTCTGCCCCTCCCCATCCACATGCTCTTTCTCACTCAATAAATAAATGAATGAATAATAAATAAATAAATATAACTAAATAAGCTAATGTTTTTTAGCCCTCTTCAGCCCATCCCTCCCATTGATTACAAACAAAAACTCTGGGAAAAATATAAAAATTAACTACTTGAAGACTGAAAAGTAAAAATCAAACAAGGAGTCAAATATGGAGAAGCAAACTGCACAAAAGTGAGTTTCCCAAACTTTTCTCTCTTGCTGTCTTACAGCTTTTCCTCAAGTGTGCATCCCAATCATGATGCTTCTCAATGAAGGCACCTAAAACTCTAACAGAAACCTATGTTCTAAGCCACATAAACCAGAGAATGTCCCCCTTCAGGCAGGAAAGTGTGGGTGGAATCCCAAAGTGACAGAGCAAGAAAAGCAGATGTCCTAATTCTGTGTATGATTCCATATAAGTCTCAACCTAACCACTACACTATACATGCACATGACAGCCCAAAACCAGCATAGCTAAGGCTTAGAGAACTAGGCTTAGAGAACTTGAACCTAAAAATGATGAAGTGAAATTCACATTCTAGGGTGCCTGGGTGGCTCTGTTGGTTAAGTGACTGCCTTTGGCTCAGGTCACGATCCTGGAGTCCCAGGATCAAGTCCCGCATTGGGCTCCCTGCTCAGTAGGGAGTCTGATTCTCCCTCTGATCCCCCCCATCTCCTGCCCCCCCCTCAAATAAATAAATAAAATTGTTTAAAAAAGAAATTCACATTCTAAACCTAATCAG
>NW_028064331.1:0-390 GCF_054177405.1 Leptonychotes weddellii
TAAAATTACATTTCTTAAAAGATCCATAGGCAAAAGGGAGCTTAGCCACAAAAGAATACCAATTTGTCTGACAAGAGGTATGCTCAAGGCATATGTAAAAATCATAGTAAACTTAGTTTTCTATACCCAGATAAACTATACATTTTTAAAAAGTTTTATTTATTTATTTGAAACAGAGAGAGAGAGCACATGGAGTGGGGAGGAGCTGGAGGAGAGGGAGAGAAATCTCAAGCAGACTCCCAGTTGAGTGCAGAGTCCTACATGGGGCTTGATCCCAGGACCCTGAGATCATGACCTGAACTGAAATCATGAGTCAGATGTTTAACTGACTGAGCCACCCAGGTGCCCCAGATAAACTATATTTTGATATGAATGTGACTGTATGAATGA
>NW_028064332.1:0-390 GCF_054177405.1 Leptonychotes weddellii
GACAGAAACCGGAGTGACGGTCGTGCGTACGCGAACTGCAGCCTCCGAGACGGAAACCCGGTGTGCCGGGGTCGTGCCGGTGAACTGCAACCCCCGGGGTGGAAACCCCAAGCGGCGGAGTCGCGCGCACTGGTGAATTGGGAGGGGCTGGCGGTTTTAGAAGCACAAAGGGCAGAGACATGCCCCAACCTGGAGGCAGGACTGGGAGCGCTGCGGAGGGGCGCACAACCCAGGACGCTGCAGTTTATAGCAGCACGGACAGAAACGGAGACAGTGTGGCCTGGAGAGCTCACTAAAGAACAGACTGCGGTCTCTGCTCTGAGGCAGAGGGTTGGAAACGGTCTCTTCTGCTCTGACTCGAGGAAGAGACGCGGAAAGCCGCCAGGGAAA
>NW_028064333.1:0-390 GCF_054177405.1 Leptonychotes weddellii
AGAGGCACAGCGAGAGAGGGAACACAAGCAGGGGGAGTGGGAGAGGGAGAAGCAGGCTTCCCGCGGAGCAGGGAGCCCGATGCTGGGCTCGATCCCAGGACCCTGGGACCATGACCTGAGCCGAAGGCAGACGCTTAACGACTGAGCCACCCAGGCACCCAGATAAAAGGTTTATTAAAAAACAAAAAAACGGCTTCCTAACAATTGTTTTTCCAATCCAGGGCCATACATTGTGTATTGTTGTCTCTGTCTGAAGCCAGCTTTTGATACCTGGTTTTGACCATTTTGCTTTTACTGTTTCATTACACCCCCATTTCTAGGTCTATGAAACTTTTCCCCTCCAAATGAGCTAGTCCAGCCAGGATGGCACAAACCTAGGGACTATGCATA
>NW_028064334.1:0-390 GCF_054177405.1 Leptonychotes weddellii
AACTCCTAAAGGGTTCTAAAAACAGTATGATGGGGGGAGGAGCAAGATGGCGGAGGAGTAGGAGACCTGGATTTCATCTGGTCCCAGGAATTCAGCTGGATAGGGATCAAACCATTCTGAACACCTACGAACTCAACAGGAGATGGAAGAGAAGAATAGCAGCAACTCTCTGAACAGAAAAGCGACCACCTTCTGGAAGGTAGGACATGTGGAGAAGTGAATCCGAGGCAATATTCAGGAAGACAGACAGCAGGGGAGGGGGCCTCCGTCAGCCGCTTCTGGCAAGTGATAGAGCAGCGGAGCACAAAATCGGAAATTTTAGAAGTCTGCTCCGCTGAGGGTCATCGCTCCAGTGGCTAAGCAGGGGGTGGAACCCTCGTGGGACAGTGT
>NW_028064335.1:0-390 GCF_054177405.1 Leptonychotes weddellii
AAAAAAAAAAAAAGAAATTAATTGAGTGCAGTGTGAAAGATATCTTACATTTGATGTTTTTGAAAGCCTAAATATAAATAAAAATGTCTGTCAAAGCATGTTTCTGAATTTTTATAAGACTATAATTATACACACATTAATAACCCCATTAGGCAGCATGCTTTAGAAAACATTGAAGACTTAGATTATTGTGATTAGCATAATAATTGGGTTGTTCATCAGGAAGAACTATGAGTAATTCATTCCAATTAAGGAACTGATAGAACAGTAAATCAACCATCAGTGCCAGAGCCCAGTAAGTTATGGACAGTAGGAAATCACCAGTAAAACTAATTTCTGGGTATAAGATAATAAATTAAAATATATTAAATATTTGTTCTATTACTGGAA
>NW_028064336.1:0-390 GCF_054177405.1 Leptonychotes weddellii
GGCTGAGGAGGAACGAGACTGTTGTCAAATCAGTAACCATGGGCTGGGAACAATGTCCACAGATCTCCTGGCCTCCCCTCTGCTGGGAGTGCTGGCTGGGTGGGGTCACCGCTGGCCCTGGGGGCCCTGGTTCATCTCCTGCTCATGGTGACCTCAGGACACAGAGAGAGTATGAGAAGGTCAGGAAGAACCCCCCTCCAGGGCCGGAGCGCCCTCGGACCCCGGAGGCGCTTCCTGGTGGGGAGTGGTGTTCATTCGTGCGTGAGGATGGCAGGCCCCGCTTCCCGGCTGTGTGACCTTGAGTGCATCATGCCACCTCCCTGAGCCTCAGTTTCCTCATCTGTGCTAGGAGGTGAAGTATTCTTATCTTGAAAAGATTTGAATGAGATA
>NW_028064337.1:0-390 GCF_054177405.1 Leptonychotes weddellii
ACTCTAGGCATGGTGGTCACCTCGAGAGGGGTAGAGTCCTCTCTGGCTTGAGATGGTCCCAGAGGGCTCTGTCCCCAGGAACACACTGAGACAGCACTGCAGCCTCTACCTGGGGCAGGGGCCTGGTGGCCTTGTGGTTTGAGGGCAGGAGTGTCACTGCAGATTGCTTTGGAATCTGGAACATGTCTTCTTCTCGATGTGCTGCCTGGGGCCTCCTCATCCCTGCCCTCACACCACCCTCTGCAGGGTTGGGAGCTCCCTCCCTGGGTGGGGCCCAGTGCATCCTGGGGTAAGGACATTTCCTTCAGGCCTCCTCCTCCATGAGGCCCTGGTCCCTCCATGTCACTGGGCCCCAAGGACAATGGAGTTAGCTCAGTCCCTCACTCTGCT
>NW_028064338.1:0-390 GCF_054177405.1 Leptonychotes weddellii
CCCATTGGTCCGTGTGCATGTGCTCCTGTGTGTGTATCTCTGTGTGTGAGCCCATCTGTGTCCGTGTGCATGTGCTCCTGTGTGTGTATCTCTGTGTGTGAGCCCATGTGGTCTGTGTGCATGCTCCTGTGTGTATCTGTGCGTGTGAGCCCATGTGTGTCCGTGTGTATGCTCCTGTGTGTATCTGTGCGTGAGCCCATGTGTGTCCATGTGCATGCTCCTGTGTATCTGTGTGTGTGAGCCCATGTGTGTCCGTGTGCATGTGCTCCTGTGTATCTCTGTGTGTGAGCCCATGTGTGTCCCTGTGCATGCTCCTGTGTGTATCTGTGCTTGTCTGTGCCCATGTGTGTCCGTGTGCATGCTCCTGTGTGTGTCTATGCGTGTGAGCCC
>NW_028064339.1:0-390 GCF_054177405.1 Leptonychotes weddellii
AAACAGAATATTTAGAATTTAAGGAAAAGATGAAGTCAAAGAAGGAAATGTAGAATATAAGCCTTCATCATGATGAATATTTTATTCATTCAGCACATTTCCTGAGCGTAGTTGCCAGTCATTTTTATAGGCACTGAGATATATTAATGAATGTAATCTCTAATGTCCTTACACTCATTATTTATATTCTATTTTTTTTAAAGATTTTATTTATTTATTTGAGAGAGAGAGAATGAGAGACAGAGAGCATGAGAGGGAGGAGGGTCAGAGGGAGAAGCAGACTCCCTGCCAAGCAGGGAGCCCGATGCGGGACTCGATCCCGGGACTCCAGGATCATGACCTGAGCCGAAGGCAGTCGCTTAACCAACTGAGCCACCCAGGCGCCCACTC
>NW_028064340.1:0-390 GCF_054177405.1 Leptonychotes weddellii
CCCCCGCCCCGACCGTGCGCCCGAGTCACTGCCCACTCTCCCGCAGCTGGCCACCCTTCTTCCCACACAGCCCCAGTGTTCCCCCAGGACCCACGCTCTAGCCCTGCTGGCTTCTGGTGCTCTGAGGCTCTGCCACCGGATCTGCAGACTGGATGGGCTCTGAGGACTTCAGAGCCAGCCCCCTGCCTCCACACCCCACTGTGCTCCTTTAAACCCTCCCAGTCAGAGGAGAATCTAACCGCACGCCCAGCCATTCCTCCTCCCGCAGTCTCTCTCGGTACCGAAAGAGGCCCCTGAGAGCTAAACATGCCAGTGGACATGCTCCACAGACGCCCACCCGGCGGGCCGCCCACTTTCTTGGGACAAGCCCCTGCCCACAATGCCCCCAGG